>NC_091169.1:42514898-42537398 GCF_040958095.1 Procambarus clarkii | reverse complement strand
TTCTGCCACCTACAGAGACCAGTCCATCATATATATATATATATATATATATATATATATATATATATATATATATATATATATATATATATATATATATATATATATGTCGTACCTAGTAGCCAGAACTCACTTTTTGGCCTACTATTCAAGGCCCGATTTGCCTAATAAGCCAAGTTTTCCTGAATTAATATATTTTTTCTAATTTTTTTCTTATGAAATGATAAAGCTACCCATTTCATTATGTATGAGGTCAATTTTTTTTTATTGGAGTTAAAATTAACGTAGATATATGACCGAACCTAACCAACCCTACCTAACCTAACCTAACCTATCTTTATAGGTTAGGTTTGGTTAGGTAGCCGAAAAAGTTAGTTTAGGTTAGGTTAGGTAGGTTAGGTAGTCGAAAAACAATTAATTCATGAAAACTTGGCTTACTAGGCAAATTTGGCCTTGCATAGTAGGCTGAGAAGTGAGTTCTGGCTACTAGGTACGACATATATATATATATATATATATATATATATATATATATATATATATATATATATATGTCGTACCTAGTAGCCAGAACGCACTTCTCAGCCTACTATGCATGGCTCGATTTGCCTAATAAGCCAAGTTTTCCTGAATTAATATATTTTCTCTAATTTTTTTCTTATGAAATGATACAGCTACCCATTTCATTATGGATGAGGTCAATTTTTTTTCATTGGAGTTAAAATTAACGTAGATATATGACCGAACCTAACCAACCCTACCTAACCTAACCTAACCTATCTTTATAGGTTAGGTTAGGTTAGGTATCCGAAAAAGTTAGGTTAGGTTAGGTTAGGTAGGTTAGGTAGTTGAAAAAACATTAATTCATGAAAACTTGGCTTATTAGGCAAATCGGGCCTTGCATAGTAGGCTGAGAAGTTCGTTCTGGCTACTAGGTACGACATATATATATATATATATATATATATATATATATATATATATATATATATATATATATATATATATATATGTATATATATGTATATATATATATATATATATATATATATATATATATATATATATATATATATATATATATATATATATGTCGTACCTAATAGCCAGAACGCACTTCTCAGCCTACTATTCAAGGCCCGATTTGCCTAATAAGCCAAGTTTTCATAAATTAATGTTTTTTCGTCTACCTAACCTACCTAACCTAACCTAACCTAGCTTTTTTTGGCTACCTAACCTAACCTTACCTATAAATATAGGTTAGGTTAGGTTAGGTAGGGTTGGTTAGGTTCGGTCATATATCTACGTTAATTTTAACTCCAATAAAAAAAAATTGACCTCATACATAGAGAAAAGGGTTGCTTTATCATTTCATAAGAAAAAAATTATAGTAAATATATTAATTCAGGAAAACTTGGCTTATTAGGCAAATCGGGCCTTGAATAGTAGGCTGAGAAGTGAGTTCTGGCTACTAGGTACGACATATATATATATATATATATATATATATATATGTCGAACCTAGTAGCCAGAACGCACTTCTCAGCCTACTATGCAAGGCTCGATTTGCCTAATAAGCCAAATTTTCCTGAATTAATATATTTTCTCTAATTTTTTTCTTTTGAAAATGATAAAGCTACCCATTTCATTATGTATGAGGTCAATTTTTTTTTATTGGAGTTGAAATTGACGTAGATATATGAACGAACCTAACCAACCCTACCTAACCTAACCTAACCTATCTTTATAGGTAAGGTTAGGTTAGGTAGCCGAAAAAGTTAGGTTAGGTTAGGTTAGGTAGGTTAGGTAGTCGAAAAACAATTAATTCATGAAAACTTGGCTTGTTAGGCAAATCGGGCCTTGCATAGTCGGCTGAGAAGTGCGTTCTGGCTACTAGGTACGACATATATATATATATTTATTTTATATATATATATATATATATATATATATATATATATATATATATATATATATGTCGTACCTAATAGCCAGAACGTACTTCTCAGCCTACTATGCAAGGCCCGATTTGCCTAATAAGCCAAGTTTTCTTTTATTAATATATTTTCTCTAATTTTTTTCTTATGAAATGATAAAGCTACCCATTTCATTATGTATGAGGTCAATTTTTTTTATTGGAGTTAAAATTAACGTAGATATATGACCGAACCTAACCAACCCTACCTAACCTAACCTAACCTATCTTTATAGGTTAGGTTAGGTTAGGTAGCCGAAAAAGTTAGGTTAGGTTAGGTTAGGTAGGTTAGGTAGTCGAAAAACAATTAATTCATGAAAACTTGGCTTATTAGGCAAATCGGGCCTTGAATAGTAGGCTGAGAAGTGCGTTCTGGCTACTAGGTACGACATATATATATATATATATATATATATATATATATATATATATATATATATATATATGCTTAAGGCACAACTCTCCTAAACACGAGAGTTAAGTATACAACTTTAGAACACTTTCCCACCAGGAGACTCGAACCCTAGCCAGCACAGAAGCCTTCCAGCAACTGGCATAACAGGTACGCCTTAACCCTCTGCACCACCGCTCAGACCCTTAAAAGAGATGGTAATTTCGGAGTATTTAAATCCCCCAAAGATCAACACCTCCCAAGAGCACCAGAGCAAGTGAGGGGTCATTTAGACGTTAATTTCATCAAGTCCCTGTTAATATGGGAAGACACAGTGTCTCTGCTTAAGGCACAACTCTCCTAAACACGAGAGTTAAGTATACAACTTTAGAACACTTTCCCACCAGGAGACTCGAACCCTAGCCAGCACAGAAGCCTTCCAGCAACTGGCATAACAGGTACGCCTTAACCCTCTGCACCACCGCTCAGACCCTTAAAAGAGATGGTAATTTCGGAGTATTTAAATCCCCCAAAGATCAACACCTCCCAAGAGCACCAGAGCAAGTGAGGGGTCATTTAGACGTTAATTTCATCAAGTCCCTGTTAATATGGGAAGACACAGTGTCTCTGCTTAAGGCACAACTCTCCTAAACACGAGAGTTAAGTATACAACTTTAGAACACTTTCCCACCAGGAGACTCGAACCCTAGCCAGCACAGAAGCCTTCCAGCAACTGGCATAACAGGTACGCCTTAACCCTCTGCACCACCGCTCAGACCCTTAAAAGAGATGGTAATTTCGGAGTATTTAAATCCCCCAAAGATCAACACCTCCCAAGAGCACCAGAGCAAGTGAGGGGTCATTTAGACGTTAATTTCATCAAGTCCCTGTTAATATGGGAAGACACAGTGTCTCTGCTTAAGGCACAACTCTCCTAAACACGAGAGTTAAGTATACAACTTTAGAACACTTTCCCACCAGGAGACTCGAACCCTAGCCAGCACAGAAGCCTTCCAGCAACTGGCATAACAGGTACGCCTTAACCCTCTGCACCACCGCTCAGACCCTTAAAAGAGATGGTAATTTCGGAGTATTTAAATCCCCCAAAGATCAACACCTCCCAAGAGCACCAGAGCAAGTGAGGGGTCATTTAGACGTTAATTTCATCAAGTCCCTGTTAATATGGGAAGACACAGTGTCTCTGCTTAAGGCACAACTCTCCTAAACACGAGAGTTAAGTATACAACTTTAGAACACTTTCCCACCAGGAGACTCGAACCCTAGCCAGGGTTCGAGTCTCTGCCTTAAGCAGAGACACTGTGTCTTCCCATATTAACAGGGACTTGATGAAATTGACGTCTAAATGACCCCTCACTTGCTCTGGTGCTCTTGGGAGGTGTTGATCTTTGGGGGATTTAAATACTCCGAAATTACCATCTCTTTTAAGGGTCTGAGCGGTGGTGCAGAGGGTTAAGGCGTACCTGTTATGCCAGTTGCTGGAAGGCTTCTGTGCTGGCTAGGGTTCGAGTCTCCTGGTGGGAAAGTGTTCTAAAGTTGTATACTTAACTCTCGTGTTTAGGAGAGTTGTGCCTTAAGCAGAGACACTGTGTCTTCCCATATTAACAGGGACTTGATGAAATTAACGTCTAAATGACCCCTCACTTGCTCTGGTGCTCTTGGGAGGTGTTGATCTTTGGGGGATTTAAATACTCCGAAATTACCATCTCTTTTAAGGGTCTGAGCGGTGGTGCAGAGGGTTAAGGCGTACCTGTTATGCCAGTTGCTGGAAGGCTTCTGTGCTGGCTGGGGTTCGAGTCTCCTGGTGGGAAAGTGTTCTAAAGTTGTATACTTAACTCTCGTGTTTAGGAGAGTTGTGCCTTAAGCAGAGACACTGTGTCTTCCCATATTAACAGGGACTTGATGAAATTAACGTCTAAATGACCCCTCACTTGCTCTGGTGCTCTTGGGAGGTGTTGATCTTTGGGGGATTTAAATACTCCGAAATTACCATCTCTTTTAAGGGTCTGAGCGGTGGTGCAGAGGGTTAAGGCGTACCTGTTATGCCAGTTGCTGGAAGGCTTCTGTGCTGGCTAGGGTTCGAGTCTCCTGGTGGGAAAGTGTTCTAAAGTTGTATACTTAACTCTCGTGTTTAGGAGAGTTGTGCCTTAAGCAGAGACACTGTGTCTTCCCATATTAACAGGGACTTGATGAAATTAACGTCTAAATGACCCCTCACTTGCTCTGGTGCTCTTGGGAGGTGTTGATCTTTGGGGGATTTAAATACTCCGAAATTACCATCTCTTTTAAGGGTCTGAGCGGTGGTGCAGAGGGTTAAGGCGTACCTGTTATGCCAGTTGCTGGAAGGCTTCTGTGCTGGCTAGGGTTCGAGTCTCCTGGTGGGAAAGTGTTCTAAAGTTGTATACTTAACTCTCGTGTTTAGGAGAGTTGTGCCTTAAGCAGAGACACTGTGTCTTCCCATATTAACAGGGACTTGATGAAATTAACGTCTAAATGACCCCTCACTTGCTCTGGTGCTCTTGGGAGGTGTTGATCTTTGGGGGATTTAAATACTCCGAAATTACCATCTCTTTTAAGGGTCTGAGCGGTGGTGCAGAGGGTTAAGGCGTACCTGTTATGCCAGTTGCTGGAAGGCTTCTGTGCTGGCTAGGGTTCGAGTCTCCTGGTGGGAAAGTGTTCTAAAGTTGTATACTTAACTCTCGTGTTTAGGAGAGTTGTGCCTTAAGCAGAGACACTGTGTCTTCCCATATTAACAGGGACTTGATGAAATTAACGTCTAAATGACCCCTCACTTGCTCTGGTGCTCTTGGGAGGTGTTGATCTTTGGGGGATTTAAATACTCCGAAATTACCATCTCTTTTAAGGGTCTGAGCGGTGGTGCAGAGGGTTAAGGCGTACCTGTTATGCCAGTTGCTGGAAGGCTTCTGTGCTGGCTAGGGTTCGAGTCTCCTGGTGGGAAAGTGTTCTAAAGTTGTATACTTAACTCTCGTGTTTAGGAGAGTTGTGCCTTAAGCAGAGACACTGTGTCTTCCCATATTAACAGGGACTTGATGAAATTAACGTCTAAATGACCCCTCACTTGCTCTGGTGCTCTTGGGAGGTGTTGATCTTTGGGGGATTTAAATACTCCGAAATTACCATCTCTTTTAAGGGTCTGAGCGGTGGTGCAGAGGGTTAAGGCGTACCTGTTATGCCAGTTGCTGGAAGGCTTCTGTGCTGGCTAGGGTTCGAGTCTCCTGGTGGGAAAGTGTTCTAAAGTTGTATACTTAACTCTCGTGTTTAGGAGAGTTGTGCCTTAAGCAGAGACACTGTGTCTTCCCATATTAACAGGGACTTGATGAAATTAACGTCTAAATGACCCCTCACTTGCTCTGGTGCTCTTGGGAGGTGTTGATCTTTGGGGGATTTAAATACTCCGAAATTACCATCTCTTTTAAGGGTCTGAGCGGTGGTGCAGAGGGTTAAGGCGTACCGGTTATGCCAGTTGCTGGAAGGCTTCTGTGCTGGCTAGGGTTCGAGTCTCCTGGTGGGAAAGTGTTCTAAAGTTGTATACTTAACTCTCGTGTTTAGGAGAGTTGTGCCTTAAGCAGAGACACTGTGTCTTCCCATATTAACAGGGACTTGATGAAATTAACGTCTAAATGACCCCTCACTTGCTCTGGTGCTCTTGGGAGGTGTTGATCTTTGGGGGATTTAAATACTCCGAAATTACCATCTCTTTTAAGGGTCTGAGCGGTGGTGCAGAGGGTTAAGGCGTACCTGTTATGCCAGTTGCTGGAAGGCTTCTGTGCTGGCTAGGGTTCGAGTCTCCTGGTGGGAAAGTGTTCTAAAGTTGTATACTTAACTCTCGTGTTTAGGAGAGTTGTGCCTTAAGCAGAGACACTGTGTCTTCCCATATTAACAGGGACTTGATGAAATTAACGTCTAAATGACCCCTCACTTGCTCTGGTGCTCTTGGGAGGTGTTGATCTTTGGGGGATTTAAATACTCCGAAATTACCATCTCTTTTAAGGGTCTGAGCGGTGGTGCAGAGGGTTAAGGCGTACCTGTTATGCCAGTTGCTGGAAGGCTTCTGTGCTGGCTAGGGTTCGAGTCTCCTGGTGGGAAAGTGTTCTAAAGTTGTATACTTAACTCTCGTGTTTAGGAGAGTTGTGCCTTAAGCAGAGACACTGTGTCTTCCCATATTAACAGGGACTTGATGAAATTAACGTCTAAATGACCCCTCACTTGCTCTGGTGCTCTTGGGAGGTGTTGATCTTTGGGGGATTTAAATACTCCGAAATTACCATCTCTTTTTAAGGGTCTGAGCGGTGGTGCAGAGGGTTAAGGCGTACCTGTTATGCCAGTTGCTGGAAGGCTTCTGTGCTGGCTAGGGTTCGAGTCTCCTGGTGGGAAAGTGTTCTAAAGTTGTATACTTAACTCTCGTGTTTAGGAGAGTTGTGCCTTAAGCAGAGACACTGTGTCTTCCCATATTAACAGGGACTTGATGAAATTAACGTCTAAATGACCCCTCACTTGCTCTGGTGCTCTTGGGAGGTGTTGATCTTTGGGGGATTTAAATACTCCGAAATTACCATCTCTTTTAAGGGTCTGAGCGGTGGTGCAGAGGGTTAAGGCGTACCTGTTATGCCAGTTGCTGGAAGGCTTCTGTGCTGGCTAGGGTTCGAGTCTCCTGGTGGGAAAGTGTTCTAAAGTTGTATACTTAACTCTCGTGTTTAGGAGAGTTGTGCCTTAAGCAGAGACACTGTGTCTTCCCATATTAACAGGGACTTGATGAAATTAACGTCTAAATGACCCCTCACTTGCTCTGGTGCTCTTGGGAGGTGTTGATCTTTGGGGGATTTAAATACTCCGAAATTACCATCTCTTTTAAGGGTCTGAGCGGTGGTGCAGAGGGTTAAGGCGTACCTGTTATGCCAGTTGCTGGAAGGCTTCTGTGCTGGCTAGGGTTCGAGTCTCCTGGTGGGAAAGTGTTCTAAAGTTGTATACTTAACTCTCGTGTTTAGGAGAGTTGTGCCTTAAGCAGAGACACTGTGTCTTCCCATATTAACAGGGACTTGATGAAATTAACGTCTAAATGACCCCTCACTTGCTCTGGTGCTCTTGGGAGGTGTTGATCTTTGGGGGATTTAAATACTCCGAAATTACCATCTCTTTTAAGGGTCTGAGCGGTGGTGCAGAGGGTTAAGGCGTACCTGTTATGCCAGTTGCTGGAAGGCTTCTGTGCTGGCTAGGGTTCGAGTCTCCTGGTGGGAAAGTGTTCTAAAGTTGTATACTTAACTCTCGTGTTTAGGAGAGTTGTGCCTTAAGCAGAGACACTGTGTCTTCCCATATTAACAGGGACTTGATGAAATTAACGTCTAAATGACCCCTCACTTGCTCTGGTGCTCTTGGGAGGTGTTGATCTTTGGGGGATTTAAATACTCCGAAATTACCATCTCTTTTAAGGGTCTGAGCGGTGGTGCAGAGGGTTAAGGCGTACCTGTTATGCCAGTTGCTGGAAGGCTTCTGTGCTGGCTAGGGTTCGAGTCTCCTGGTGGGAAAGTGTTCTAAAGTTGTATACTTAACTCTCGTGTTTAGGAGAGTTGTGCCTTAAGCAGAGACACTGTGTCTTCCCATATTAACAGGGACTTGATGAAATTAACGTCTAAATGACCCCTCACTTGCTCTGGTGCTCTTGGGAGGTGTTGATCTTTGGGGGATTTAAATACTCCGAAATTACCATCTCTTTTAAGGGTCTGAGCGGTGGTGCAGAGGGTTAAGGCGTACCTGTTATGCCAGTTGCTGGAAGGCTTCTGTGCTGGCTAGGGTTCGAGTCTCCTGGTGGGAAAGTGTTCTAAAGTTGTTTACTTAACTCTCGTGTTTAGGAGAGTTGTGCCTTAAGCAGAGACACTGTGTCTTCCCATATTAACAGGGACTTGATGAAATTAACGTCTAAATGACCCCTCACTTCCTCTGGTGCTCTTGGGAGGTGTTGATCTTTGGGGGATTTAAATACTCCGAAATTACCATCTCTTTTAAGGGTCTGAGCGGTGGTGCAGAGGGTTAAGGCGTACCTGTTATGCCAGTTGCTGGAAGGCTTCTGTGCTGGCTAGGGTTCGAGTCTCCTGGTGGGAAAGTGTTCTAAAGTTGTATACTTAACTCTCGTGTTTAGGAGAGTTGTGCCTTAAGCAGAGACACTGTGTCTTCCCATATTAACAGGGACTTGATGAAATTAACGTCTAAATGACCCCTCACTTGCTCTGGTGCTCTTGGGAGGTGTTGATCTTTGGGGGATTTAAATACTCCGAAATTACCATCTCTTTTAAGGGTCTGAGCGGTGGTGCAGAGGGTTAAGGCGTACCTGTTATGCCAGTTGCTGGAAGGCTTCTGTGCTGGCTAGGGTTCGAGTCTCCTGGTGGGAAAGTGTTCTAAAGTTGTATACTTAACTCTCGTGTTTAGGAGAGTTGTGCCTTAAGCAGAGACACTGTGTCTTCCCATATTAACAGGGACTTGATGAAATTAACGTCTAAATGACCCCTCACTTGCTCTGGTGCTCTTGGGAGGTGTTGATCTTTGGGGGATTTAAATACTCCGAAATTACCATCTCTTTTAAGGGTCTGAGCGGTGGTGCAGAGGGTTAAGGCGTACCGGTTATGCCAGTTGCTGGAAGGCTTCTGTGCTGGCTAGGGTTCGAGTCTCCTGGTGGGAAAGTGTTCTAAAGTTGTATACTTAACTCTCGTGTTTAGGAGAGTTGTGCCTTAAGCAGAGACACTGTGTCTTCCCATATTAACAGGGACTTGATGAAATTAACGTCTAAATGACCCCTCACTTGCTCTGGTGCTCTTGGGAGGTGTTGATCTTTGGGGGATTTAAATACTCCGAAATTACCATCTCTTTTAAGGGTCTGAGCGGTGGTGCAGAGGGTTAAGGCGTACCTGTTATGCCAGTTGCTGGAAGGCTTCTGTGCTGGCTAGGGTTCGAGTCTCCTGGTGGGAAAGTGTTCTAAAGTTGTATACTTAACTCTCGTGTTTAGGAGAGTTGTGCCTTAAGCAGAGACACTGTGTCTTCCCATATTAACAGGGACTTGATGAAATTAACGTCTAAATGACCCCTCACTTCCTCTGGTGCTCTTGGGAGGTGTTGATCTTTGGGGGATTTAAATACTCCGAAATTACCATCTCTTTTAAGGGTCTGAGCGGTGGTGCAGAGGGTTAAGGCGTACCGGTTATGCCAGTTGCTGGAAGGCTTCTGTGCTGGCTAGGGTTCGAGTCTCCTGGTGGGAAAGTGTTCTAAAGTTGTATACTTAACTCTCGTGTTTAGGAGAGTTGTGCCTTAAGCAGAGACACTGTGTCTTCCCATATTAACAGGGACTTGATGAAATTAACGTCTAAATGACCCCTCACTTGCTCTGGTGCTCTTGGGAGGTGTTGATCTTTGGGGGATTTAAATACTCCGAAATTACCATCTCTTTTAAGGGTCTGAGCGGTGGTGCAGAGGGTTAAGGCGTACCTGTTATGCCAGTTGCTGGAAGGCTTCTGTGCTGGCTAGGGTTCGAGTCTCCTGGTGGGAAAGTGTTCTAAAGTTGTATACTTAACTCTCGTGTTTAGGAGAGTTGTGCCTTAAGCAGAGACACTGTGTCTTCCCATATTAACAGGGACTTGATGAAATTAACGTCTAAATGACCCCTCACTTGCTCTGGTGCTCTTGGGAGGTGTTGATCTTTGGGGGATTTAAATACTCCGAAATTACCATCTCTTTTAAGGGTCTGAGCGGTGGTGCAGAGGGTTAAGGCGTACCTGTTATGCCAGTTGCTGGAAGGCTTCTGTGCTGGCTAGGGTTCGAGTCTCCTGGTGGGAAAGTGTTCTAAAGTTGTATACTTAACTCTCGTGTTTAGGAGAGTTGTGCCTTAAGCAGAGACACTGTGTCTTCCCATATTAACAGGGACTTGATGAAATTAACGTCTAAATGACCCCTCACTTGCTCTGATGCTCTTGGGAGGTGTTGATCTTTGGGGGATTTAAATACTCCGAAATTACCATCTCTTTTAAGGGTCTGAGCGGTGGTGCAGAGGGTTAAGGCGTACCTGTTATGCCAGTTGCTGGAAGGCTTCTGTGCTGGCTAGGGTTCGAGTCTCCTGGTGGGAAAGTGTTCTAAAGTTGTATACTTAACTCTCGTGTTTAGGAGAGTTGTGCCTTAAGCAGAGACACTGTGTCTTCCCATATTAACAGGGACTTGATGAAATTAACGTCTAAATGACCCCTCACTTGCTCTGGTGCTCTTGGGAGGTGTTGATCTTTGGGGGATTTAAATACTCCGAAATTACCATCTCTTTTAAGGGTCTGAGCGGTGGTGCAGAGGGTTAAGGCGTACCTGTTATGCCAGTTGCTGGAAGGCTTCTGTGCTGGCTAGGGTTCGAGTCTCCTGGTGGGAAAGTGTTCTAAAGTTGTATACTTAACTCTCGTGTTTAGGAGAGTTGTGCCTTAAGCAGAGACACTGTGTCTTCCCATATTAACAGGGACTTGATGAAATTAACGTCTAAATGACCCCTCACTTGCTCTGGTGCTCTTGGGAGGTGTTGATCTTTGGGGGATTTAAATACTCCGAAATTACCATCTCTTTTAAGGGTCTGAGCGGTGGTGCAGAGGGTTAAGGCGTACCTGTTATGCCAGTTGCTGGAAGGCTTCTGTGCTGGCTAGGGTTCGAGTCTCCTGGTGGGAAAGTGTTCTAAAGTTGTATACTTAACTCTCGTGTTTAGGAGAGTTGTGCCTTAAGCAGAGACACTGTGTCTTCCCATATTAACAGGGACTTGATGAAATTAACGTCTAAATGACCCCTCACTTGCTCTGGTGCTCTTGGGAGGTGTTGATCTTTGGGGGATTTAAATACTCCGAAATTACCATCTCTTTTAAGGGTCTGAGCGGTGGTGCAGAGGGTTAAGGCGTACCTGTTATGCCAGTTGCTGGAAGGCTTCTGTGCTGGCTAGGGTTCGAGTCTCCTGGTGGGAAAGTGTTCTAAAGTTGTATATATATATATATATATATATATATATATATATATATATATATATATATATATATATATATATATATACACACATATATCCAATCGGATATATATGTTATAATAAAAGACTTTTGTTCTAATATCCAGCTACGTCAATTAAGTGGAAATATTCATATAAGCCCACTATTTCGGGCTTTACGTTTCAATCTGGTCTCGCAGGGAATACAGTTAAACGATTTTAATTAATTGGTAGAGTGGATTTTCAGGGCAGTTATTGCTGAGGGTTTAGAAAGTGAGGTGGATACCTGGCTGAGAATTTAAATATCACGTAAATAAACTTTGCATAAACAAATTTGATTTTATGTATTTTCACGAGTCTCACACCCTAGGGAAGGGTGAAGCCAAGCTCTTACCTCCTCGTGGTGCTATTATTGTTAACATCTTTACTGACAAAAACTAATTTCAATTTTGCCTAATCTGAGGGTTCCTTAAGTTATGCTGACAATGAAGGCAGCACACAGAACACGCCACAGGAGAGAGGTAAGTCAAGCCTTTACTTCCTAGTGGTGCTCCTTGAACTACAGTGGAGGCAGCACACACATCGCATCATACGGGAGGTGCAATTCAAAACTTTACCTCCTCGAGGTGCTTCCTGGCCACACTAACCACGGAGGCAACACACTCAAAATAAACACAAGTACAAACACACTAAAATACACATAGCACTAAAGAATCAAATAAATACCAGTGTGTGTGTGTGTGTGTGTGTGTGTGTGTGTGTGTGGCCACAAGTACAAGTCGTAACGTAATATACTTTGCTGAAACTTCTTCATACAAGAAAACAGTTGATGAATTAAAATATACTCGTCTATAATTGATATTTCAACTTTCGAAGTCAATTTCATTCCATATGAACTGATAAGTAATGGAATATCCTAATCAATAGTTTTAAACGTACGGTATTTATCTTTCAACTACCTTTGCATAAAGGTGACACAGAAATGTTCTCCAGTCATGCCTGTGCTGATATATTCAGGACCACAGACTCAAATATAAATAAGTTCAGAGTTACAAAAACTCTAAGACACAAAGGCTCAAAGATATACAGACACAAAAGATACTCAAACTCAAAGATACACAGGAACATAGACACACATATTCAGTCATACAGACTCACAAACACATAGATACTCAGAATCAAAACACACAGATACCCAAACTCACAGACACAGACAGACCCGCTTACAGATTCAGAGTGACTGCCCTCGTTCCTGTGTTTTAAAATACTAAAAACCTCCGATAGAGGAAACGCATCAGTTTTCGACTTTAGATAAAACAGTTTAGTATTATTATTAACGTTGACTGGATCTAGTCGACGTTGTCGACTAGATCTAGCAAAAATGTCGATCTAACAAAAGAAATGAATCTTTTAATGCTAATTATCAGTTGCGCAAGGAGTGGGCTCTCAGTCGATGAAAGACCAGGGAAACAGCTTCGGCAATACAATTAGAATGATATTGTCTTTGACACGACCGCGTACAAAGCCGTATTGGAAATCATTAACCTGACCGACGTGTGTGTGTGTGTGAGGGACGAGTCTCCTGCCTCCCACCGCCTCATTCATACTCGAATCATTTTACGATTTTAGAAATTCGGAGAGCAATTAATCGATTTGACATTCTGCATAGACGTTAATAATATGATATTTTTTGTCATGAACGTTCTCCTGTGCGAATATGGGGTAATAAATATGTCAAGTGGCATTTCCGCCGATATTTTTTTTTTAGATGGAGATTTTTGGAGCAGCCGGAGGTGAAATGCATTAAAGAGTTGGAGACAGAAACTGTGAAAGCAATTTTATGTAGGCAATTGAAAGGCGTGGAAGGGGATGAAATAATTTAAGAGTTCCGTTCTTTGTTGAACAAGTTGTATATACCATCGTCCATAATATAAACAAATATAATAGTACGGATATAAACGGTAAATCAAACAACGACGAAGACATAGCCACACATGCTTCACTAAATATATAAACAAATGTATAGAGTCGGTAGGTGGATACACGGCCACCAAGAGTGATGGTACGAAGATACATAAATATGAATATCTACGGTACGAGGATACATGTAGCCATCAAGAAGTGGCAGTCCAGAATCAACTCTCATATGCTATGTTTAAGTACAAATTATAAAGATTCTTCGCCAGCGATAGTCTGTTTTTTGTTCATTTCTTTGACTATGTTCACGGCTGTGACCTGAGATGTGTTTCATAAATGTTCAACACATACTGTATATATGCCCATAACTCGTGGGTTCTCATGCTGGGGTGCGTGTACCCCTGGTGCTTGCCCAAGCATTGACTTGTTCCAAGGTTATTCTAGTGTGTATAGGTTTCAAAGTTGTTATCGTTGTATATATATGTTACACAAGTCCTCACTAGACCAGAGCGAGTTTAGACTCTATAGACTCAGGCACACAGGATGCAAAGAAACTCACCAAGCCAATATGCATCTGAAAACTCCTCACCCCTGAAGGATTGGAACCCAGACAGACAGGGCTCTATGCACCTTAGCGTATCCAGTACTATATCGCTAGACCACACTGTGCAAAAGGGTTGGAAGTCGTGAGACTCTTAACCCAAACTCCCGACAGCACTCGGGGGTTAATTTTAGGGTATAGATATTTCATTGAATCACTTCGCTGTTGGGGGCTCGTGAGTAACACCAATGCGAATAAGCTTGAATGGTCCCCAAATCAATATGCAACTGAAATCTCAATTTTCTCCCCCGCATTTGTTACTCACGTGGCCCCAACAGCGAGGTGATTTGATGAAATATCTGTACTCTAAAATTGACCAAAGAGTGCTGTCGGGTGTTGGGTTAAGAGTCTTACGACTCCCAACCTTTTAGTACAGTCTGTGTGGTCTAGCGATATAGTACTGGATACGCTAAGGTGCATAAAGCCCTGGCTGTCTGGGTTCGAATCATTCAGGGGTGAAGAGTTTTCAGTTGCTTAAACGCAATTTTGGGCATCTCTTGCACTACGAACTTGAACGAATCTGCCAAATTGTTGTGAACTATGATTATAGCAATACAGAATTCAACGAAATCCTAAGTAAGAAGCTAGGCCGCCATCTGACTGAGGACAATGAGGCCCAGGGGTGGAAAATCGACCCCCTCAGAGAAGACATTGTAGTGTACAGTATTATAAAAATACAATTACTCAGGCATACAGGAAGGATAAGAAGGTCATACGAGACATAATTGACCGGAAATGTAAGCCTTGCACTGAAAACCTATGGATTCGTCCTCTCATTTATTATTACAACCCTCGTACATCATCTCTCATTATGAGAAATAACATCTCTGCCTCCTCTGACAAACTGAGGAGTACTAATGTAGTGTATCAATACAACTTCAACTCTGGAGACTGTGCGCTCCGAAATATATGCTACACTCGAACTCGGAATTCCCGATTGTGAGTAGAGAACGATCCCAGTTATTCGTGTGCCTCTGTCTGTCCACCTTTTGTACTTCTGACTTGATACTTTTGTTCATTGAGAGTTTGCAAACTTTTTTAGACCATCTATCTTGTAGACTCTCTGGAGAACACCGAGAAGA
This sequence comes from Procambarus clarkii, assembly GCF_040958095.1. Lineage (NCBI taxonomy): Eukaryota > Metazoa > Arthropoda > Malacostraca > Decapoda > Cambaridae > Procambarus > Procambarus clarkii. The sequence continues at coordinate 42,522,410 of NC_091169.1, read as the reverse complement.
CTCTCCCATGCTTTTAGCGTAATTTCAAAACTTTTTCCGAGGTAACGATTATAAAAGGGTCAAACAAAGGTGTATCCTGGTACATGACGTCTGAATGTGACCTCGTATGACCTAGCTTCCACGAAACACCTCATTTAAACGACAGTAGATGATTCTTAATACATTGTTTGCCCAGGTCCCAGATGATTCATCATTCAGTCTTCAATGTTGTACAGTCAATCATAACAGTTTTTCTTAGTATGATGATTCATATAAACATTTGATTTGTCTCACTCAGTAGCGGGAAACAAAAATTGTCAATGTACAGAAACATGACATTATATTAGAGACATTATATTTAGTTTTATTCATGTTGATTTATTTTTGCTAAATTTTAACTAAGACCTTCCCGCAAATACTTTATAACTTCTTAATTTAAATATTTATTTTCAAGGTAAATTATATTTTTAATTAATATGCTGCTTTCAGTTTGTTCATACCTAATTGTTAACATTCTGTATTAATTGTGCAACCTACATATTTATACAACTTTTGCTAAAGTAACAAGGATGATAACTGAGTTATGTTCATCATAAATATTTTAGTTGCGACAAGGCAAGTAAATATATTCAGACGGGAAAGATAAATAAATATATGAACAAGTTGCTCTGAAAAACGTAAAGGTCTAATGAGAAGCCCTGATGAACCTAGGCCTCTAAAGAGCCCTGAACATCCTCACGGTCTTAAAAAGTCCCTGAGGCTCCTCAAAGCTTTAAGAGTGCTCCGAAATTTTTCAAGGCTATAAGAGATTCCTGAAGAATCTGAGAGTCTTAAGAGAGCCCTGAAGAAAGTGGGAGTTTTAAGAGAACCCTGAAGAATCTGGAAGTTTTAAGAGAGCCCTGAAGAATGTGGGAGTCTTAAGAGAGCCCTGAAGAATCTGAGAGTCTTAAGAGAGCCCTGAAGAATCTGGGAATCTTAAAAGAGCCCTAAAGAATCTGGGAGTTTTAAGAGAGCCCTGAAGAATCTGGAAGTTTTAAAAGAGCCCTGAAGAATGTGGGAGTCTTAAGAGAGCCCTGAAGAATCTGGGAGTCTTAAGAGAGCCCTGAAGAATCTGGGAATCTTAAAAGAGCCCTGAAGAATCTGGGAGTTTTAAGAGAGCCCTGAAGAATCTGGAAGTTTTAAGAAAGCCCTGAAGAATGTGGGAGTCTTAAGAGAGCCCTGAAGAATCTGAGAGTCTTAAGAGAGCCCTGAAGAATCTGGGAATCTTAAAAGAGCCCTGAAGAATCTGGGAGTTTTAAGAGAGCCCTGAAGAATCTGGAAGTTTTAAGAGAGCCCTGAAGAATGTGGGAGTCTTAAGAGAGCCCTGAAGAATCTGGGAGTCTTAAGAGAGCCCTGAAGAATCTGGGAGTCTTAAGAGAGCCCTGAAGAATCTGGGAGTCTTAAGAGAGCCCTGAAGAATGTGGGAGTCTTAAGAGTCCTGAAGAATCTGGGAGTCTTAAGAGAGCCCTGAAGAATGTGGGAGTCTTAAGACTCCTGAAGAATCTGGGAGTCTCAAGAGAGCCCAGAAGAGTCTCTTGGTATTAAAGCTAAAATAAGAAAGAAACCACAACAATACCAGGTTAAGTCACTGAAGTTACAACAAGTGGTAATTAGATTTACAGATAACGCCGAAACTAAATATATAATACGTCATTCAAGACAAAAACATAAAAAACAATATAGAATTATAACAATCACAGGATAATATGTATGAGATTAATATATTGAAAGTGCCTACATTGTCTGAGGCAGGGAAGCCTGCGTGCCATATCTCCCTCTCACAGGCTGCGGGAGGGATAACTAGAGTGTTTTTCCTCGTCATGCGTATCTCATTTGATTCGAATTTTAATGAGATCACGCAGGATGATGCTGTTGCGTGATGCTGATACTTATCTCCGCTTGGCGACAGTGTAAAACCCGCGTTCCCTAGTATACCAAGATGGGAGGAGAGTAAATGCATGGGGACGGGGAGATGGATATTGCGAGGGAAGGCGTAAGTGGAGAGGGAGGGAAGGGGTAAGTGGGGAGGGAAGGGGAGAGGTAAGTGGGGAGGGAGGGAAGGGGTAAGTGGGGAGGGAAGGGGAGAAAACATATGGTTGGGAAGATTAGGAGAAGTGTAGGAGAGGAAGTGGGTGGGAATGAGAGGTGTTATAGAGGTATAATGAGGAAAGGCGGTGGTAGGGCCGATTGTAGGAGAGGGAAGGGATGGAGTTGAGCCCAAAGTAGTGAAGGACGAATTAACAATGTAGAGACCTGGATATATCAAACATTTACGTAACCACTTACGAAACCTGTACATCTTTCATTAATCATGGTGAATTTGTTTACATTTATTGAACAATTTATGAGCTCCAAAACACTACGATGTTGTTAATAACAAGAATATCTTTGGATTGTGACGTTTCAAAGCACACAAACTGTTTAATAAATGAAAATACAGACGCCATGACTCAGGAAAGATGTACAGGTTTCGTAAAGAGATGCATAAATGCTTGATTAATCATTTCCCAAAGTTCGATTGTGTTGACATCTGAGCATACGGTGTGTATGACTGTCTCTCTACTCTCAGTATAAGGATATAAAAAGTGATTTCCAGCCACAACAAAAAAAGATTCTCTAATACATAGATCACGAAGTGATTTAGTTGGGATCGAACTCTAGACTTCGCGAACGCCAGGTCGTCACTGTCCATATTTTGCCTTACCTTACGATGATTTTGGGGCACAACGTCCACGCGGCCCGGTTCCCGACCAGGCCTCCTTCCATTCAGCCATAGACTTTACAAAATGAGGAGAACTTGGATATCAACAAAGTATTCTGCGATACGTTGGCAAGTTGTGTTTACCGCCTGCTGAACCTCACTACACGTAACGATACAATGAACTATTTGTTCATTGGAACGATACTTTCTCTAAATAATGCGATGATAGTCTCTCAGAATTTTGCGATACTTTTTATATGTTGTAATACTCTTTAAAAATAGTGCGATACTTTCTATGCGATTTATATTGCGATTCTCTCTCAAAATGGTGCAATCCATCTTTTAATTGATGTAATACGCTCTGAAAATACGATACACGTTCTGATAATGCAATACTTGCTATGAATGATATTACTAAAAAGATTACTTACGTGATACTTCCATCTTATTATTGAACCAGTTAAAATAATGAATAATAACACTAATGAAGAGGTGATGAACCAGCGAATGATGCAAAATCATAAACCAGTAGGACATTGTACATTTACATTTAAATAATGGAAATAAATTACATAAAAACAATACTAAAAATAAGACACTATAGCTAACATATTGTAAACATATATTAAAATTTTAATATATTTAATATAAATTAAATTAAGAATACAACAATTTTGTTTTGCACAATTTATAAACATATTAGAAGTAAAATTCATAATGTAAAATACTTACATCTTTTAATAAATATATATATATATATATATATATATATATATATATATATATATATTATATGATGATAGCTAATTTAATTTTAATACGATATTAAAAACTCTTAACATTGAGCCAAAATAAAATTTGCAACCTGATCCCAGCCTAAATATGGAATTCCAAAACTAAGCCTAACGTAGATACGACTAGAGAAAAGGGGCTTTGCTCGTCATGCCTGTAGTAGTGAGGTTCTAGCTATTATGCAGGACATCTAAATGTATATAATTAAGAAGCATTTAATCACTCTGCATATGTACACAGCATACGTCGTTCCTACTATAATTCTATATCTATATATCATTCTGCAACTTTATGTCTATATCCTGAGGAACAAACACTCTCCGAGATCACTTACGACAAAGTGCTCAAGTACTGCTTAATTAGACATCAGGAATTCTTGGTAATACTCAAGTTTTCGTTTCTTTACTTTGTACTATCAATAATTAATGACTTAGCAATGCGCATTTTGAGAAAACATATTTAACAAACTTTTAAACTTCAACTCTGAATTCAGCATTAGACATCTGTGAAGCTACTGAATAAACATAGAAATGTTTAAACGTTCAATATACTCAAAAGTATACTTTCTACATTACCAACAGGTCAATTCCAGGTCACATAATGCTGCATCGTTACCTGGAAATAAATAAATGAATAAATTACTAATTACATATCTGAGTATACCTTTAATTTGTAAAACATTACATCAGTATATAGATATTATTCAATTTTATTAAATATATAAATATATATATTGTGACGATAATCTCTTTCAAGAGAGATTGAGCCTGCTCTTCCCTACTTAAAATTACGTCAAGTTAACAAGTATAAGATGCTACATTCAAGATACGTCACCGGTAGCACAAAACGTTTTGACCAGGAGGCAAAACGTACCCAAGAACCCCCCTACTCCACACACCCTCCACGCCGGCTCGTCGTCAACCAGCAAACTACCCATCCCAGCCTGCCTGCTCCTGATTGGTGACTCGCCGACCGCGCACCTGCACCCTGCACCTCAGCGCCATTTACCTGAGTCGACGTCTGAGCCTGACCAGCCATCAACTTCGGAATATTCTTTGTGCTCTTAGAGTTGACATCTCTCTCTGGCATACTAAGCTCTCTGGCTTTCATATACTAAGGGAGGTGTCAGCTAAAGCCAATATTCTCAGCACCATTTCACCATTATAATATTTAATCTATTGTGTTTTTGCATTTATCTTTGTCATTTAATTGCACCAGTCATTTACCCGAGATTTGTCTTTATTTTCATCTATGTTTAAAGTAAATATATTAAAGTTTCATTGTTCATACTTTGTGTTTTACGTGTTCCTCCCTCTAACTTACCACAGACAACAGGCAAGCAGTCTATCTTTTTTTTGTAAGTGTGACCAGGCATTGACACCTGCCATTGAAGGACTGCCGAACATCTATACTCCAACACTTTCCCGTCACAATATATATATATATAATATATATATATTTATACACATGTCGTACCTAGTAGACAGAACACATTTCTCGGCCTACTATGCAAGGCCCGATTTGCCTAATAGGCCGAGTGATTTTTTTTATTTTCAATAAATTGTTTCCAATTAGTTTATTTGAAATATTATTATTATATTATATGTAGAACATAAATTATTGACTTAAATGTGTTAGTTTAGGTTAGGTTAAGATAGGTTAGATTAAGTTAGGTAGGGTTGGTTAGGTTCGGTCATATATCTACGTTAGTTTTAACTCAAATTTAAAAAAATTAACTCATACATAATGAAATGGATAGCTTTATCATTTCATAAGAAAAAATATTGAAAAAATATATAAATTCAGGAAAACTTGGCTTTTAGGCAAATCGGGTCTTGCATAGTAGGCCGAGTACGACGTTCTGGCTACTAGGTAATATATATATATATATATATATATATATATATATATATATATATATATATATGTGTGTATATCACGAAAATAAACACGTGATTAAGAATGTGACAATGTCAGACCACGGAGGAAAAATGAAACAGGAAATTTCCTTAATAAGGAAATTTCCTGTTTCATTTTAGGATAAGGAAATTTCCTGTTTCATTTTTCCTCCGTGGTCTGACATTGTCATATATATATATATATATATATATATATATATATATATATATATATATATATATATATATATATATATATATATATATATATATATATATATATGTCGTACCTAGTAGCCAGAACGCACTTCTCAGCCTACTTTGCAAGGCCCGATTTGCCTAATAAGCCAAGTTTTCATGAATTAATATATTTTCTCAATTTTTTTTCTGATGAAATGATAAAGCTACCCATTTCATTATGTATGAGGTAAATTTTTTTTATTTGAGTTAAAATTAACGTAGATATATGACCGAACCTATCCAACCCCCACCTAACCTACCCTAACCTTTCTTTATAGGTTAGGTTAGGTTAGGTAGTCGAAAAAGTTAGGATAGGTTAGGTTAGGTAGGTTAGGTAGTCGAAAAACAATTAATTCATGGAAACTTGGCTTATTAGGCAAATAGGGCCTTGCATAGTTGGCTGAGAAGTGCGTTCTGGCTACTAGGTACGACATATATATATATATATATATATATATATATATATATATATATATATATATATATATATATATATATATATACACGTATATATACACACACTCATACACACACACACACGAATATTGCATGCAGACCATTGAAATATATAGTTTGATCTTTGACAAAGTCATAACAATTCAACAATGGTCCCTGCTTCAAATGGATCAGCACTTCGACAAAATGTGTACCTCGTCATTAATTCGGAAAATATTCTAATTCGCGCAATAATTGGTTGGAAACATACGCTCCACATCGTATGTTTCACTGTGCAGCATATGTGTTGCTGTGCGTCAGAGGAAACACTGAGTAAATAATGCATAAATCACACAAGCTGACCTCTAGTGGGTCTAGATGTTTGATTAGTTGACGTTTGCCTGTGTCAGGTGCATTTGACCGCCAGTCTGTATATATGTATATGTATATATATCCCTAAGCTTATTGGAATTTCCACTACTACTGTTATTACTACTAAGAAAACTACAACCACTACTTCTAATTCTATTACTTCGACTACTACCACTTTTAAATTACTCTTACCACTTCGTACTGCTGTGATTACAACTATTATTCTGATACTTCAGAGTCAGAGTAGTTAACGGATGAAATGCATTAGGCAGTGATGTGGTGGAGGCTGACTCCATACACAGTTTCAAATGTAGATATGATAGAGCCGAGTAGACTCAGGAATCTGTACACCAGTTGATTGACAGTTGAGAGGCGGGACCAAAGAGCCAAAGCTCAACCTCCGCAAGCACAAATAGGTGAGCACACACACACACACACACACACACACACACACACACACACACACACACACACACACACACACAGATTAACAATGACGTACAATGAGATTCGAGGACTGTCTTTCTGGAGAACTAGTAACATTATTACTACTCTGATATTATGATGGTTATAGTGGATTGCAGTACCAGTGGTTTTTAGTGCATAGATTTTTTAGTGCTAGTTGCTTTTGTGCAAGTGGTTCCTAGTGCTAGCAACGCACATGCGTTGCTGAGTCACAGCAACCTGTGGCCGGGTACTACTAGTCCATAATAAGAAACTTCTACCACTAAATCATTCCTGCGTATTGTCAATCCATGTTTTCTAACTCACTTACCAATTCATTTCATCATAATATACATTTCCAAGATCAACTCTCAAAAACTTAAATAAAAAATTTTATGGCTCCTTTATTCATTTGTTCAATATGACAATACCACAGGTACTCACACTGCGTATTTTTTGTGAATTGTTTATTGAAACTATGTACATGGCTATATACCATTACATGATTGTTAATACAGTTGATTTGACGAGGTAAAAATTTCCATATTTATAATTAGTATAATTTGATGTAAAACACTATATGTTATATAATATTCTCTCTTTCCAAACTGA
>NC_091169.1:42502398-42509898 GCF_040958095.1 Procambarus clarkii | reverse complement strand
TGTGTATAGTTATACGAGAACAAGAAGTTGAGTACAATGACCTTAGTATGACAAGATGACAATACTAGATGAGTACAGCCAGATGAATGCTACTAGCTGAGTACAGTAGCACTCATATGTATATCCATAACATGCGTCTGGATGGCATGCGTACCTTACCTTGCGTCTCTGTGACATGCGTACCTTACCATGCGTCTGGATGACATGCGTCTGACATGCGTGTTCCTCTCATGACTGAGTTATGCTCTCTTCCTCCCTTCTCTCTCCAAATTAATTATCATGTTCTGTCTCCTGTATAAATCCTCTTCTTGCCATTCACAAATCTTAACGTTTCCTTACGTACATCCTTTTTCTCGCAGCTCCATAAATTCTCCTCCTGCACCTTCATTATGTATTCCCTCTTCCTTGTATGTTCTTGACGCCTCCTTTTTCAGCTTTCCTTAATCTTACCCACGTGTTTCTTTTCTCCCATTCGCAAAGCTGTTATGGCTCCATTTACCTAATCTGTGTTCCCTCTTGCAGTTCGAAGTGCTCTTGTTTCTTTAACAGTAACATACTACCATATCCCTTCCATTCTCTCATTCTCTCTCAGTTTCCTCAGCATTCTTTCTTTCCCGTATTCACAGCCTCCCTCGCCCTCCGTGGTAAACCTTGTTCCGCTTGTGACCCCTCGTGGTTTCCTTTACTCTTGCAACCATCCAGTCTCCCTCTTGTACCTCCAACACCGTCCCTCTCCGGTATACCCAACACCGTCCATCTCCAGCATCCCCAACACCGTCCATCGCCAACATCCCCAATACCGTCCATCCCCAACACCGTCCATCGCCAGCATCCCCAACACCGTCCATCGCCAACATCCCCAACACCGTCCATCCCCAACACCGTCCATCGCCAACATCCCCAGCACCGTCCATCCCCAACACCGTCCATTGCCAGCATCCCCAACACCGTCCATCGCCAACATCCCCAACACCGTCCATCACCAGCATCCCCAACACCATCTCCAATATCCATTTAACACGGACCAATACAAACCAAACAATAGCTTCAACTCCATCCTTCCTGTCAAGATATGACCCCGACAATTCCTAACCTACACAGAAACAACCTTGATCATTTTCAGTTTTCCAACCAATTACCACCCACAGTTTCCCATAATCCCTCTCCAACAACGGTCGACCCTCCCCTGTATCTTCTCTCTCCAACCACGCCCTAGCCTCCCCTCAGCCTCGCCAACAACCCCAGCCTACTCCATTCTTGACCTGTCAGCCGGTTTGTACAGCGCTTTACTGCTTGGTCGGGGCTGTCGTGGTCTATCACTGTGCTTATTAGCTGATTTTGCGGGCCTTGTAGGGCCTTTGGGAGGCTGTGGGAACCTCTCCGTTCTGCTCCTCTTGTTCAGGGCGTCCTAATGACCTGCGACTTCCCCCGCGCTGTCACCACTAACCTGAATGACGAGAGACGCGTCTTGTTCTCCAACCTAATTGGAGGGATTTGAGAACTAAATTGCGGGACATTTATATAATATAACGTGAACGATTTTGGGTTGATGTTTTTATGGTTGCCGCAAAAAAAACATAAACATTTATGGGTATACATGGATGTTTACAGAATATACACATATACATTACATTTTGACCCTACCACACCCAAAAAATTAATGTGAACTATAAAACTCACGATACCCGATAATGAGGCTAGAAAACGTATCCCCCAAACACATTCGAGACGGCAGGGAACACGAGAACACTGCAGTAGGTCTACTGGCCCGTTCGAGGCACCAACACGGCTGTAGGCTTAGTGGCCTACAACAGTGCTTTTTTTTTTTTTTTTTTTTACCACTCAACCATTTTCACTCGCATGTAAATGAAATAATTTAGCAGATTCTTCCACTAATTCACAACTCTTAATGGCAAATCACTTCTTTTCCTCGGCATTTGTAAATGTGTTCACAAACTACTATTTTAGTTTAAAGTCTAGTTCAATGCTGTCTTCTACTGCAAGATAAATGACTAAGTGAAACACTACAGTCTGGACCGAAGGGAACGCATCCGTTCAAACATGTCTGGAGGTCCCAGGACAGAGGCCCGAGGAACTCCACTTGCGACTGTTCTCCACTCTGACTTTACTCAGTTTAGACAATTAAGTGTTCCCACTACTAGGAGTGCTTAGAAGGGCCCCCACGTGCCAAAACCACAAACAATGTTAGTATAATCAAGATTGATCCAACTGGGAATTAGTTTGGTGGTACGGATCAGTTCTCTATCTTAAAATTGAGACTGTAGTCTATCCTCCATGCTTCTGGGCCACTAAATTTACTAATTAAGCTTAATAGATAAAATACTTAGGATTTACCTTCGTTTCCCTTATTTTTGTCTTTACATTTTTCAGTATTGTGTTACAATTATTTTTCAGATGAGCCTCACACCATCATCGGTCTCCTATACATTCCTATTTTTTCTGGTAATTGTGAAACTTTAATGTCCTTATCAATCAACTTCCCTTAATGTTAAAAAATTATGGAATCTACTCCTTAAAAATCCAGGATACTGATATACTTTCCTTTTATAATTTACCACGCAACATGTAATTTCAAATATAATCTGTATTATTATCTTTAGTTACCTAGTTCTCTTACTGCTTCCACATTATCAAAGTTCTTTTATTTGCTTGAACAAAGTCTAAAATATTGAATTTATGGTGAGATCCGTAAATAATTGCATAAGAAAGCAGTCTTGAATGATTTTTATGAAATGAACAGCTCAACATTATTTCCTTGGTTTGCAGAGTTAATCCAAATGAAACTTTAATCTCCTATGAATTATTTGTTCTGAAACCTTCATTTTATCTCCAATACATTTCCCTTAAATCCTGTAAAAATTGTGGCTCAGAAAACTTCTAATAATAAATGAGAAAATAATAATCTTTCCAATAATAATGTAAGGTTTAATGTAGTTCACTTATCTCGGTGGTAATATTCTGCTTAATTTTTTCAATTGACAACCATTTTTTTCTTATTTCATGTTGGTTTTTCATCTGTGAAACAAGTCGATATTCAGCAATAAATGAATGAATAGATGAGTTTAAATGATTTCAACATTTTTCATTTCTGAGAACGAGGGATTTTAGCTTATGTATGATATTTCTGATACCTGCTATTTGAACAGCGTACTTTACGTTCATTTTTAACAAAACTTCCTCCTGGTATTTTGCTGCTCCTTCTTCAAGTTGTGGCTATTTCAGAATGATTAAATTATTCTGCGAATTTTCCAAGGTAATCATAACTTGTTTACATCTTTACCTATCCCGCCCCTGCACACACACACACCTATATGTAGTATTTGTCCAACTGGCTGGTTTTTCCAATTTGCCATCCAATCCCAGCTCATGGCAAGCATACTCTTATCAATCACAAGGCTCTCAATGTACCTGCCGTGGACGTCCCTGATACAAAAGACTGTCCATATATCTGACCAGAACGTCCGTGATGCAGAAGAACCAACCAATATATATGACAGAGACGTCTTTCCCATCTAAGCCTATGCCTATACAAAGAAGGCTCTCTGTGTAACTGGCAATTGGCGTCTCTGGTTCTGAAGGCCCTGTCTATATACCTAAACTGGATGTCAAACATTTAGAATATTCGTTTTATATTCATCATGCAGAGCTGTGAAGGCCTTTACATTCTCATTCCAGTTACCTTCACTCTTCAAATTCAGACTAAATTCATGTTAGGTATTACTTCCAGTTCACTTCCATTTAATTCTGCGGTATTCATTTTCATTTCATTTAAAAGTTATTAATTTTTCTGTCTGAGGATCTGCTCTGCCTTTCAGTCATAAATGTTTACTTAGGCTCTTGGAGAGGCACATTTTCCTCTCTATCGCTTCCTCCTTCACCTCTAATGCTGTCCTTCACCTCCTCTTTCTCTGTTCCGACCACCTCCATGAGCATCACGGAGGTGGCACCGGCTAGACTCTTTGCAGACAAATATTTGTAAAATTCAGTTTGGAGAGAAGTTTTTGTCGATTTCACGGAGGTGTCTTTGGCTGTGTGCTTACCTAACAGTGACTAGGAGGAATGTGATCTACCTCTCTCTGCGCCGCACTTCCTAGCTTCTTGTAACTTGTGTGTTTTGAGCTCTTGACGGTCGTGTTCTGTGGTATACATGATTTTGAAATTCTGGATTAAGGTGGTACCCACGACATTCACTCAATGTATACATTTTTTCTTTAATATACGTAAGAGAGTCAGAGTATTTCCTTACAATTCTACCGCTAGCTGTGTTTCCAACTTTTACCGAAGTTTAAAGAGACTGTCCTTGTTCAAACTGTCGATTTCTCATTGTCATGTACTTTTTTACCATATCTGTAATTTGCTGTAAATTTGTTCTGGTTTCTTTTCATGTCTCACATATTTATTACCTTGCACTTGTTGAGATTCAACTCTAAACAGCCACGTATCTGCACATTGCTGGAGTCTGTCGAGGTCGTCCTTTAGCATTCTTTTGTTTTTACTTTCCTCATTATTTTTGCAGTGTATGCATACAATAACATGCATGGACACACTCCCTCAGGGAGGTCATTCACTTTAGATCAGGAACAGCAACGGGCCTATGGCCAACCCTTGAGGGGACACCGCTTGCTATATCTTTCCAGATTAACTTTTCCTCCCTTATTATGACCCTTTGTTTCCCATCTGTCAGGTATTTCCTAATCCAGTTCAGTGTCGTACCAGTTTTCCCAACTTTCATCTCCATTTTATACACTAGACTTTTGTGAAAAACAGAACCAAAGACTTTTTAGTAGAAAATGCTGTCTAAACAACCGTATTTCTGCTGTCATATAGATTACTTTTCGATACCCATGTTCCCCCCCCTTCCATTACAAAACTTATTCTCTCCGGGATATTAATTTTTTTTGTATTTCCGAATACTTTCTCTAGTACTTTAAAAGTAATGCATGTCGGTGTCATTAATCTATAGTTAAGTGCATTATTTCTGTCCTCAGCTTTTATACTATTAGAACTACTATTGCCTCCTTACAGATTTCCGGGAGATCTCGAGCCTCCAGTTCCCAATTAAAAATCTTAGATTTTTAGTGATATGGTGATATCAGTTCGGTCCCAATTACTTTTGTTGCGGCTAATAATTCCTTCAGTTAATTTATATGTATGTATGTATGTATGTATGTATGTATGTATGTATGTATGTATGTATGTATGTATGTATGTATGTATGTATGTTTGAATGAATGTAAAATTAACCATTTAGTATTAGTAGTTATGAACGAAGAGATTAAGCAAAGTAAGCAAAAATGTAAATGTTCGTTTGTTCAAAATCGCTAATCTCCGACCGAAAGTTCTTCGCCGATTAATTTGAAGTTTTGTCGCATCCGAGCGGGATTTTATATATACATTATATATATATATATATATATATATATATATATATATATATATATATATATATATATATATATATATATATATATATATATATATATATATATATATATGTGTGTGTGTGTGTCATGTCTGTGACGGGGAAAAAATATGCTTTTAAAACAAAACTGTTTTTTTTATGTGTTTTTCATGTGCGGGAAATCTTCGAAACCCCTTTACCAATAGCTTTGAAATTTTGACACAACGTTGCATTCGAATAGGCGTCTGTTTTTATATACCTACTATATACATGCCTCACCTGTGACATGAAAAAAAAATGATTTTTTGAAAAACAGCGCCATCTGTTGAACATAAAAGCAACACACTTTAATATCCGAAAGTTCTTCACAGATTCGTTGAAATTTTGACACAACGTTCCATTAGAATACACGCATGTTTTTATATACCTACTATATAGATGCCACACCTGAGACAGGTAAAAAAACATATTTTTTTGAAAAACAGCGTGATCTGTTGCACGTAATAGCAACACACGGTATACTAAATATGTTACAATGCCAGAGCAAAGCTTCCGATTGCATTGATAAATTTAATTTTCATAGATTTTCATTTATTTTCATTTCAATTTAATTATTTTTTGTGAGAATGCATTGGAATTGAGCTATGTTGTTTACCATACTGTTCATTTGCGTGTATAGTTTATTTTTTATTTTATCAGTGTATTTCAATTCGTTTTTTTAACTGTTCTACTTATTTTTAAGGTGATAGGAACATCATTTGGGAACGCATCGGACGAGGGAGTGGGAAATGGTGGGGAGGACGAGAGGACAGAGGTGTGGGGGATGATGGGGATGAAGGGACGGGGGAGTGGAGAATTGTGGGGAGTACAAGGGAACCAGGGAAGTGGGGGATGGTGGGGAGGAAGAGAGGACGGGGAAGGGGGGTAATGGTAGAGAGGACGAAGGGATGGGGGAGTGGCATGGTGAGGAGCACGAGGGGGGAAGGGGAAATGGAGAATGGTAGGGTGGACAGTGGAGTGGGTGATGGTGGAGAGGACGAGGGGACAGGGGAGGTGGGAATGGTGGGTAGGACAAGGGGAAAGGAGAGTTGGGTATGGTGGGGAGGACGAGGGGGGAAGGGGAAATGGAGAATGGTAGGGAGGTCGAGGGGATGGGGGAGGGGGGTGAATGGAGGGAAAGGACAGGGAAAGGCTGCTGTAGCTCAGCAACGTGTGGCCGGGTACAGCTAGTATATACACACACACACACACACACACACACACACACACACACACACACACACACACATTAGTTACAAAGAGAGATTATCAATTTGCTAAAATTATTTGTATAATATTCACTGTCATTGCGGATGGAAATTGTGTACACAAATTTTTCGAAAAATATTTTCACCCGTCAAATAATGACATTTTTGTTTTGGATATAATTTCCTGTATTTTCAGGGGAGGGGTGGGTGGGGGGGAGGGAGGGCGGGGAGTGGGTATTGAGGGACCAAGTTAATATTAGGATTATATACAAAATCTCATTTAACGAATAAGGAAATGGTATATTTAATGCAATACATATTTATGTATATAAATTCATCACACCATTAATAATATAGTTTACAAGAGGTGCAATAACCATGTTTAAAAATTATTTTTATGAAAAAGTATAATGTAACTTTTTTTTTTTCAATCACTTGGGGTGGACGGAAGAGCGACGGTCTCGCTTCATGCAAGTCGGCGTTCAATCCCCGACCGTCCAAGTGGTTGGGCATCATTCCTTCCCCCCGTCCCATTCCAAATTCTTATCCTCATCCCTTCCATGTGCTATATAGTCGTAATTGCTTGGTGCTTTCTCTTGATGGTCCCCTTTCCATTTTTTTAATCACAAATATGTTAGAAAATTATCAAATAACTATTAGATTTGACATTATTATGAATTTATATAAAACAAATATTTAAATAAGATTTCCTTAGTAATGATCTATTAATACAGTATTTTTATTCTGAAAGTCATTACTTTATTTATATATTTTATAAATACAGTAACGCTAAAAAATACTAACGAAAAAATAATAAAATAAATTAAAATT
>NC_091169.1:42377398-42497398 GCF_040958095.1 Procambarus clarkii | reverse complement strand
AGTACGTTTTAATACTAAATGCAATAAGTACATTCCAGACTGTCTACATAGTACATAAATACACTTATTGTGCTGTTACAGTTACCTCCCCATATATTCTCCTCATATTCCGTTAACAAACTCAAAATTTTGAGGTTGAAGTCTTTGTGTTCAATTCCATACACACAAGTTTTATATAAAAATAATTTTATTTTTCAGTTTTATTAAAAAATAAAGCTTTTATACAAAATTTGAAAATATTTTGATTTACTTTATAATTTACTGAAAGACTTTTGTTTTGTTTTATTAGTTTTAGAAAATTGTAATATTAATATAGCTATAGGTTAAGTACTAATTGTAATTAAGAAGCAATAAATGCTATTTACATGCTTGTCCTACACTCCCAAGGTTAGGTTAGGTCGTGGTTTTCTATACAGCTTTTCAGGTAAACTCTAATATTCACAATATTTTGGTGCGATCCTAGCGATTAAGTGTATATATGTACTATGCCGATAGTCAGTTTAATACTTATTATATTTAGTATTAAATCGTACTGTCTATTCGGAGGATGGGCTGTAATATTACCGTTTTCTGTGCATTCGTCACGATATTTTACGAGAGTTACTTTGGCTGATTCGTTTGTTTTTAGGCAAAACAGTAACATTTTAACGGAATGACAACTCACTGCTTCGTTATCTGTTAGGGAATCGAACATCAATTTAATTTTTTTTCAGGGATATTCCTAAGCCGATGGTTGGCCCACTAAGTGTTACTTGTTTCTTATTTCTGTTTTACTTAGGCGAAGTATAAGTATTTATGCCTCTTATGTTCGCTTCAGTAAGATTATGCCCAATGTGTTTAACAACTTCTTCTGCTCTGTTGAATCTAAATTGAAATGTTATTGGGTTTGTAAATGTGTTAGAAATAATGTTTATCACTGAAACCAAAAACAACAAGAGGATAATCAGTCTTAACCCTTAAACTACTTAAAAATTAAATTTCCAACTAATTTCCTTAAAAATTATTTTCAAATTAAACTGGAGAAAATCGCAATGTGGTGATTGGAGCAATTTAGAATTTAACAGTTGATGACGTTTCGTCTTGGTAGTTCTCACCTCACAAGTTGGCATTGTGTGTTCTCATGGATAATGAGAGGCACAAACGCTAAAAGCTTGAATTTTTGTTTTTGAATATCTATATAACTTTGTCTCTTAGAATTTTGTTCTATCTTAGGTGCTCTTGTGCCCCTTTCCACCTCAACCCCGCCCAGCACGCCTTGGGGGAAAGACTGACAGGGACGGATGAAAGAATGAAGAGGGGGGAGGGGGCTGTCTAAGTGTTTTGACTGGCGCTGTCTACCCACCCCTAATTGAATAGTCTAGTGAGGTCGCGAGTTTGAGGCGGTAGGTGAGTAGGGCTGTCGCAGGGAAGGTGGGGGCTAGTGGGATGGAGAATGGTTAAGGGAAGGAAGGATTGTGGAGCTATTGTGATGGTGGAAGGGCTAGGAGAAAGGAGAATGGGGGCTAGTGCGATGGAGGATGATTAAGGGGAGAGATGGTAGAGTTAATGTGATGGAGAAGATGTGTTGGAAGACCAAGCTTAGGAGTAAGCTGGAAGGATATTTTGCAAGATGGTAACGTGTTGGAGGAAGGGAAGGTAGGGATGGTGTGTGGGAGGAGGAGAGGGAGGTAGAGGTGATGTCATGGATAAGGAAGAGGTAGAAATGATGTGTTGGAGGAAAGGTAAGAAAAAAAAAGAGGACAATCTATGGTAAAAAATGGGCCAAGGATCCAGTTATTGAAGCGCATTTTACACTGCACTGTTCAAGCGTCATAAAAATCTGATGAAAAGTAACAAAATTTCCTAAATTTAAGCCCAACACGTTTTGAGAAAAGAATTTTCTCGGCAAAAATTGCATTTCTAAAAACCTCTCAACTATATTACTTTTGATATAAATAATTTAGTATGTAGTTTTAAATTATTTGTAATCAGTTATTCTCATTTAAGTTGATTTAGTCCAGACAAATAATATAAAAATATTTGTAACTGTTCTGTATTACTGTTTTTTTAAACCTTTTGAGCCCGTATATTTACTATTAAAAAAATGCAGATTTAACTCAAAATGATTCTAAAAATCTTACTAGTGATATCAAGGCTTTCTTCTGAATAGGAGATTTTTTTGAGAAGGATCATTTAAACGGGACCTTAATGATTGCCACGTATATTTAATATAATAAATATTATAACAATACCGCTGTCTTCGTCTTCACTCCTTCTTTTATTAAAGTTTCGTTATATATAACGTAACTGAGTGTACAATATGACTAGACTGGGTAATGGGTTGTGGCAAGGTTCCTCTTGATGATGTCAATGAGATTCCAGTGGCATTCCAGCCACTGGTGTTTCTACAGTGCAGACCATACAAGTCATACTGGTCGGCTTCCACCTCCTTGTAATTACACATGTACTCGGCATAACTTTGGCCACACAGGCAAAGTAGCTTTACTGCACGGAGGGTCTCAGAATCTAAGATGTGTGGCTGTTGAGAACATAGGCACTAAGTCATGCACCACGGTTCATGGGGGTCGGGTCCATGACTATAAGGTGGACCATCTTCTGATGGGACATTGCTGCATGGAGCAAGGTGTCACCTGATCTCTCCATCATTAGGGTGCTCCGCTTTACGGTTTGTATTTTGTTAATGGACTGATCTAGGCGACGGGGACTGCAAGACCATCTCACTCATTTGAGTTTTCAATGAAGGAGGGATCGTCCAACATCCAACGTCCAACTTTGGCTAATCAACAAGGCCTTCTGGTATGATGCCGTTTACAAGATTATTAGGAGCAGAGGAGGAAAAACTGAAGTTTGGTAAAGAAATCTTGGAGTCTAGTGTGGGTACCAACGTCACCAAATGTGACAGGAAGATTAGGTTGTTTCCACTAGGGAATATTGAGGGGTTTAAGCATCGATTTCAAATGGGTATCATATTCGTTAACCACAGTGATGCTCTGAGATGAAAAACACTTCAGAAAGTAAGTTAGTTTAGGGAGGGTGATATGCATCTTGTGAAACGGTAAAAAGTATCGTGAACGTCGATTTTATCAATTCATTCATACGTCTTCATAGGTCCGTGATTTTGTATATTAGGATCTCGACTGCATGCAACTGGGGCACGTAGAAAGGTGCAACAGACACGGTCAATTGTGTGAATGTCTTCCAGGAGTTCTTTTACACGATCAGTAATGTGTGAGTGGAGGAGATTATTTCACTATTGGATGAGTTACATACGAGACCTAGATTGGTTCATTGCTCTTGGTCTTTGCTAATGTTCTCCAGGAGGAAATGTAAGGTACCGGTGAGACTATCAACATCCAGGAAACAGATTTTAAACTGGGCAGACTATCAGTGATGGTCTACCGCTCACTATTTATTATGCCTCAGCATAATAGAAGTATAGAAAAATAAAAGTATAAGCCTCAGCATAATAATGATTCTCTTTGGTGATCACCTTTACTGAAGTCCATTTCATATGGAAATCAGATTCTTGCACAGTTTAGGGTTCAGCTTAAGTAACATATACAAAACATATTGATATACTCTTCTTCAAGACAAAAACCAGCCACTAATGGCATTTCCTAACAGAACAGAATTATATTTATCTACAAACAGCGTGAAACGGTAAGTTCACGTTATAATAATAAATATTTTTATATTTACTCCAAAATTTCCGGTTAATCATTCCTTATCAACTGCTTAAATTACCGCGCAGGTTCCCTCTAACGACCATTATAAACCACCGGGGGTCGTAATGGCCATAAGTATCGACCGTGTTCTCCAGAGAGCCAGGACTCCCGTGCATCTCTCCTTCCTCGAGGTTACCCCGAGATGATTCCGTGGATCAATGTGCCCGTGGCCCGGTCTATGACCAGGTCTATTGGTTTTAGACGCCGCTGCACTCTGACTACTGAATCACAGCCCGGTTGATCAGGTACCTAACATTTTTCAAATGTCTTCCTGATTTTTCGTCAATATTCTTAAACGTGTCAATATTTCCCCAAATTTGTCGTCAACAATAACATTTGCAAAAATATGTTTCATCGTTACTGCTCAAATATTTTATAACAATTTCTTCACGACACGAACTTCTCCACAAGTGATACTTAACAACAATTATCCGCACTTTAATTGCCCTTCGTCTTCAACACACTATTTATTAAATTATTAAAATTAAATGAATTCAAGGAAGTAATAAAAATGACTCTGGATTACTCTCGGTCACTTGACGCTCGGCAAGAAAGCGTAGGAACTTTACGCACTTTAATTTTCGATTACATATTTTATTTATGGTAATGATCCTTTGAATGTTATAAATTATAAATTAAAAATGTTATAATATTATAAATTGTATTACATTAATGTTTACTTAGTTATGGCTTCATCTGAGATAGACTATTATAATGTTAATGCGTTCTGTTATTGTTTGTATCTGAAGGTATTAATTTGCCTAATGTTTTACTATTATTATTTTCAGTAAAAATAATAATAATAATAATAATAGAAACTTATTGTGCCAGAATTTGGTCTACTGAACATCATGAATTTGTTTAAAAAAAAGTCACATGTACTGCCACATTATAAATAAAAGCAGCTGTCTTACCTTTTATTCCATCTACATTATTAAGATATTTTGGTTCATATATCAAGAAAAAATTCACCTTAAACTTTTATTTAATAATATATATTTTTTCAATAATAATAATAATAATAATAATAATAATAATAATAATAATAATAATAACAATAATAATAATAATAATAATACAAATTATACAACATTACTAAGGTGATAATTGCCCTAATGAAAACTTACTTTTTTCAGTACCTTCGGAGCCACTTTTAACCTCTAAACAGTTATGTAAAGCAAGACACTAAAGGATGCATTCCTGTATTACTTATGTGTTTATAACTCGTATCGTAAATAACGTCATAGCTCATAACATTACTTAGAATTCTCATCCATACTTAAAATCAAATGTAAATGTGTAAATTAAAAAGAATCACAAAACTCATAATTTCTTAAAATTAATAAAAATACCCAACCAGTTAAAATATTGAATACCTGAGGAGTTTTTCTTCCTTAAAGTTCCTCTTAAAAATGTTACCGAACTATTTCTCGCAGATTACAAACGAATATGTAAGATTCTGAGCATATAGTTGAATCAGTGGGTGAATCATGGAATCATGTAAGATTCTGAACATCTGTGATAAGTAATTATCTATAACATTATCGACATTAATCTATAAAGCTCTACAATATTATCTACATTAATCTATAATGACATGTAACATTATCCATTAATTCATTGTAAACATAATTAATGATTATCGATATTTCCGTTATGGTTGGTTGTTATCTGTTTAAAAAAGAAATTATGAAAATGTGTAAGCCAATATAACCATACTGCACATGGAAGGGATACGAGGACAGGAACTGGAATAGGAGGACGGAGTAAAGGAACGGTATCCAACCAACTGGGTCATCGGGGGATTGAACGCCGGCCTGTAAGGAGCGAGGTCGTCGGTGTTCCGACCAATCTAAGTGGATGAACATTAAAAAACGTTTCTCCTAAGGCCTGCTGCATGTAGTTTTCTCCTCCCGCCACCCGGTCTGAGGTCAGACTTCCGTGCCACTAGCCTGATCAGTGATGCTGTTGCTGGTGGCAGCCCGTACATAACTTGACCATCACAACTCGGACGATCAGACACTTCAGGCACCAGTCGTGATCCCTCATAAAGATTTCACTCAATGTACAAAGAATAATTTGCTATCTTTGTTATTAAAAGGTTATTCACTCGGTGTATTCCAACTGTGCTTAATGAGTCCCTACCCCTCACAGGGTTTATCTGCATTTACTGCTCAGTATCTCAGTTCAATATGATATTTTAGTGTAAATTTTTTACTAAATATATTTTTACTGCAGGAATATTCCCTCAAGAGTCCTAAGCCTCTGGCTGACCCCCCCCCCTCCCCTCTATGTGGATTAGCTAACCTGACCTTCGTGCCAGAGAGTGGATTCTGAGTGCTCTGAAACGGTTCCAGTAATTTTGAGGTTTACATGCTGGAGCCATACTGGGGAAAACTTCCCACTAACAAAAGTATTTCATAATGCACAAATATACTACCTTCGGGGTTAGAATAATAAAACTTGATACACTAATATTATATAATTTGAAGCAGATCTTAAAAAAAATAAAGTGTGTAGAAAAGCAGCACAAAGTTCTAGTCTAAAGTGAGACGACTGGGAGCGCCCGAGGGCACTAGAGCGCGCGTGTACACATGTTGCAGCACCGAAAATGTAAATGATTTTAAAAAACGGCTCAAGCTATGTTTCTCTGATGTATAAATATTGTTGCAGCATCGTGAACAAACGTTTTCAAGGTATATTGTTGTTGCTGTTTTAGATTCAGCTACTCAGAACAAAAGTTCCAAGTAGCACGGGCTATGGTGAGCCCGTAGTGGACTTACCTGGCACAGGAGCGGGGCTGTGCTCAAGGAATATATCAAGGAAGGGCTGTGCTCAAGGAAATTAGCATATATATATATATATATATATATATATATATATATATATATATATATATATATATATATATATATATATATATATATATATATATATATATATTATATATATATTATATATATATATACATATATATATACATATATATATATTATATATATCTCACATATATATATATATATATATATATATATATATATATATATATATATATATATATATATATATTAGTATATTTTGGTAGCAGTCTTTCCTGTAGACATATTTTATTAAATATGACCGAAAAAGTAAGATTAATAATTCTAACACGAATTTTCTCAATCTTTCGTACATTATGCTTCACTGTTGGAGGTAAATCAAAAATCACTTCTCCAAAATTCATTTTTATTTCTAGTCTGACGCGACACGGGCGCGTTTCGTAAAACTTATTACATTTTCAAAGACTTCACAAATACACAACTGATTAGAACTTGCGTTTCCCTGATTTTATATCTACATTTGAGTGAGGTGGGAAGGGTGATGTGGCATTACATTTGAGTGAGGTGGGAAGGATGATGTGGCATTAGAGGATATTAATAGGGTATTAAAAGTATCAACACAAGACAGAACACGAAACAATGGATATTGAATAGAAGTGTTTGTAGAAAGCCTATTGGTCCATATTTCTTGATGCTTCTATATTGGAGCGGAGTCTTGAGGTGGGTAGAATATAGTTGTGCAATAATTGGCTGTTGATTGCTGGTGTTGACTTCTTGATGTGTAGTGCCTCGCAAACGTCAAGCCGCCTGCTATCGCTGTATCTATCGATGATTTCTGTGTTGTTTACTAGGATTTCTCTGGCGATGGTTTGGTTATGGGAAGAGATTATATGTTCCTTAATGGAGCCCTGTTGTTTATGCATCGTTAAACGCCTAGAAAGAGATGTTGTTGTCTTGCCTATATACTGGGTTTTTTGGAGCTTACAGTCCCCAAGTGGGCATTTGAAGGCATAGACGACGTTAGTCTCTTTTAAAGCGTTCTGTTTCGTGTCTGGAGAGTTTCTCATGATTAGGCTGGCCGTTTTTCTGGTTTTATAGTAAATCGTCAGTTGTATCCTCTGATTTTTGTCTGTAGGGATAACGTTTCTATTAACAATATCTTTCAGGACCCTTTCCTCTGTTTTATGAGCTGTGGAAAAGAAGTTCCTGTAAAATAGTCTAATAGGGGGTATAGGTGTTGTGTTAGTTGTCTCTTCGGAGGTTGCATGACTTTTCACTTTCCTTCTTATGATGTCTTCGATGAAACCATTGGAGAAGCCGTTATTGACTAGAACCTGCCTTACCCTACAGAGTTCTTCGTCGACTTGCTTCCATTCTGAGCTGTGGCTGAGAGCACGGTCGACGTATGCGTTAACAACACTCCTCTTGTACCTGTCAGGGCAGTCGCTGTTGGCATTTAGGCACATTCCTATGTTTGTTTCCTTTGTGTAGACTGCAGTGTGGAAACCTCCGCCCTTTTCCATGACTGTTACATCTAGAAAAGGCAGCTTCCCATCCTTTTCCGTCTCGTAAGTGAAACGCAGCACGGAACTCTGCTCAAATGCCTCCTTCAGCTCCTGCAGATGT
The DNA here is from genome assembly GCF_040958095.1 of Procambarus clarkii. Taxonomy (NCBI): domain Eukaryota; kingdom Metazoa; phylum Arthropoda; class Malacostraca; order Decapoda; family Cambaridae; genus Procambarus; species Procambarus clarkii. The sequence goes on along the minus strand of NC_091169.1, from coordinate 42,489,228 downwards.
CTGACATCAGGTACCTGTGTAAAAATGTCGTCAACATACCTGCAGTATATGGCCGGTTTCAAGTTCATGTCGACTAAGACTTTTTGCTCGATGGTACCCATGTAGAAGTTTGCAAACAGGACACCTAGGGGAGAACCCATAGCGACCCCATCTACTTGCTTATACATATGCCCATCCGGGCTCAAGAAGGGTGCCTCTTTAGTACAAGCTTGGAGTAGTTTCCTCAGAATACTTTCTGGCATGTCAAGAGGAGTACAGGCTGGATCACGATACACTCTGTCGGCTATCATTCCGATTGTCTCGTCCACAGGTACGTTGGTAAACAGCGAGCCCGGATGGGCATATGTATAAGCAAGTAGATGGGGTCGCTATGGGTTCTCCCCTAGGTGTCCTGTTTGCAAACTTCTACATGGGTACCATCGAGCAAAAAGTCTTAGTCGACATGAACTTGAAACCGGCCATATACTGCAGGTATGTTGACGACATTTTTACACAGGTACCTGATGTCAGACATCTGCAGGAGCTGAAGGAGGCATTTGAGCAGAGTTCCGTGCTGCGTTTCACTTACGAGACGGAAAAGGATGGGAAGCTGCCTTTTCTAGATGTAACAGTCATGGAAAAGGGCGGAGGTTTCCACACTGCAGTCTACACAAAGGAAACAAACATAGGAATGTGCCTAAATGCCAACAGCGACTGCCCTGACAGGTACAAGAGGAGTGTTGTTAACGCATACGTCGACCGTGCTCTCAGCCACAGCTCAGAATGGAAGCAAGTCGACGAAGAACTCTGTAGGGTAAGGCAGGTTCTAGTCAATAACGGCTTCTCCAATGGTTTCATCGAAGACATCATAAGAAGGAAAGTGAAAAGTCATGCAACCTCCGAAGAGACAACTAACACAACACCTATACCCCCTATTAGACTATTTTACAGGAACTTCTTTTCCACAGCTCATAAAACAGAGGAAAGGGTCCTGAAAGATATTGTTAATAGAAACGTTATCCCTACAGACAAAAATCAGAGGATACAACTGACGATTTACTATAAAACCAGAAAAACGGCCAGCCTAATCATGAGAAACTCTCCAGACACGAAACAGAACGCTTTAAAAGAGACTAACGTCGTCTATGCCTTCAAATGCCCACTTGGGGACTGTAAGCACCAAAAAACCCAGTATATAGGCAAGACAACAACATCTCTTTCTAGGCGTTTAACGATGCATAAACAACAGGGCTCCATTAAGGAACATATAATCTCTTCCCATAACCAAACCATCGCCAGAGAAATCCTAGTAAACAACACAGAAATCATCGATAGATACAGCGATAGCAGGCGGCTTGACGTTTGCGAGGCACTACACATCAAGAAGTCAACACCAGCAATCAACAGCCAATTATTGCACAACTATATTCTACCCACCTCAAGACTCCGCTCCAATATAGAAGCATCAAGAAATATGGACCAATAGGCTTTCTACAAACACTTCTATTCAATATCCATTGTTTCGTGTTCTGTCTTGTGTTGATACTTTTAATACCCTATTAATATCCTCTAATGCCACATCATCCTTCCCACCTCACTCAAATGTAATGCCACATCACCCTTCCCACCTCACTCAAATGTAGATATAAAATCAGGGAAACGCAAGTTCTAATCAGTTGTGTATTTGTGAAGTCTTTGAAAATGTAATAAGTTTTACGAAACGCGCCCGTGTCGCGTCAGACTAGAAATAAAAATGAATTTTGGAGAAGTGATTTTTGATTTACCTCCAACAGTGAAGCATAATGTACGAAAGATTGAGAAAATTCGTGTTAGAATTATTAATCTTACTTTTTCGGTCATATTTAATAAAATATATATATATATATATATATATATGAACACAAAGAACATTACTGCTCAGAATCCACAGTGTTCTTCAACACCTGTGAGTCTTCAACATCAGTTCTAATTTAATTTCCCGTATCATGGCCGCGCCTTAATGATATATTTTCCTTAGTATAAATAACATATTTCTTTCCCCCAGTCACAGTCACTGTAAAAACCCAATATCCTCTGAACTTCCCCATAATCCTTCATTCTATCCTTGGACCCCATTCACTCATCAAGGCCCATTTTCCTCCCAGGCCAAAGTTCCCCTCATTACCGCCTTGCCATTGGTAATTCCATAACCTCATTTCCTGCCTGGACTTCCTCTTTCCTCCGGACCCAACCAGCATGTTTTCTTCACGCTCTCGCACTTAATCTGTGCTATTTGTTTTAATTAGCTCACATAATTACGTTTTAAGCTAGTGATATCCTTTCACGGATCGTAAGAAATGGTGAGTGTGTGAGAGAGTGAGAGATAGGTGGGGAGGTAGATAAAGAGAGAGAGAGAGAGAGAGAGAGAGAGAGAGAGAGAGAGAGAGAGAGAGAGAGAGAGAGAGAGAGAGAGAGAGAGAGAGAGAGAGAGAGGGAGAGAGAGGGAGAGAGAGGGAGAGAGAGAGAGGGAGAGAGAGAGAGAGAGAGAGAGAGAGAGAGAGAGAGAGAGAGAGAGAGAGAGAGAGAGAGAGAGAGAGAGAGAGAGAGAGAGAGAGAGAGAGAGAAAGAGAGAGAAAGAGAGAGACAGAGAGAGACAGAGAGAGACAGAGAGAGACAGAGAGAGACAGAGAGAGACAGAGAGAGACAGAGAGAGACAGAGAGAGAGAGAGAGAGAGAGAGAGAGAGAGAGAGAGAGAGAGAGAGAGAGAGAGAGAGAGAGAGAGCCGGCAGTTCTCAAGACGAGGGTGAACCCACCCGCGCCACCATTACTAGACTAACACCCAAGGATTTAGGTAAGTCCCCTTGTGTGTTGCAGGACCCGGAGATTCATCACGGGAGTGAGGCTGTCAGCACCGGAGGTGCACGGAGCATCCTACTCCCCAGCCGGGTGTGTCTAGGGAGAGCTAAGACGGCGTATGCGCAGTAGCAAAGGTAGCAGAGAGCACTGTATTATGACTAACGTCAAAGGAACTACAGTCATGAGACATATTTGTAACGCGTACACACTAAAATACAAAACCCTTATTATCCACAATTGTTAAATTTTGCTACTCATTAAAAGTTACGCAATATTAGTAGCAACTTTTGGCTTGTGTTGAGTGCATATGAGAATACTCTTTAGGACGAGCATGGTAGCTAATTCACTTGGATCATCGGGGATTCGAACTCGACCCTACAAAATACTAAACCATCACTAACAATCAGGCCAGTGTTGCTCCAGGTAATTAGGTCTGGAATAACACAGCAACACCTCAAACTTCAGATTTAAGTATACTTCCTTATTATGAGCATACTGGACTGGACTGTATATATATATATATATATATATATATATATATATATATATATATATATATATATATATATATATATATATATATATATATATATATATATATATATATATATGTCGTACCTAGTAGCCAGAACGTACTTCTCAGCCTACTATGCAAGGCCAGATTTGCCTAATAAGCCAAGTTTTCATGAATTAATGTTTTTTCGGCTACCTAACCTACCTAACCTAACTTTTTCGGCTACCTAACCTAACCTAACCTATAAAGATAGGTTAGGTTAGGTTAGGTAGGGATGGTTAGGTTCGGTCATATATCTACGTTAATTTTAACTCCAATAAAAAAATTGACCTCATACATAATGAAATGGGTAGCTTTATCATTTCATAAGAAAAAAATTAGAGAAAATATATTAATTCAGGAAAACTTGGCTTATTAGGCAAATCGGGCCTTGAATAGTAGGATGAAAAGTGCGTTCTGGCTATTAGGTACGACATATATATATATATATATATATATATATATATATATATATATATATATATATATATATATATATATATATATATGTATATGTGTGTGTGTGTGTGTGTGTGTGTGTGTGTGTGTGTGTGTGTGTGTGTGTGTGTGTGTGTGTGTGTGTGTGTGTATTCACCTAGTTGTGTTTGCGGGGGTTGAGCATTGCTCTTTCGGCCCGCCTCTCAACTGTCAATCAACTGTTTACTAACTACTTTTTTTCCCCCGCACCACACACACACACACCCCAGGAAGCAGCCCGTGACAGCTGACTAACTCCCAGGTACCTATTAACTGCTAGGTAACAGGGGCATTCAGGGTGAAAGAAACTTTGCCCATTTGTTTCTGCCTCGTGCGGGAATCGAACCCGCGCCACAGAATTACGAATCCTGCGCGCTATCCGCCAGGCTACGAGGCCCCCTAAGAGAGAGAGAGAGAGAGAGAGAGAGAGAGAGAGTGTGTGTGTGTGTGTGTGTGTGTGTGTGTGTGTGTGTGTGTGTGTGTGTGTGTGTGTGTGTGTGTGTGTGTGTGTGTGTGTGTATTAAACTGTATATCCCTGAAGGATTCGAACCTAGGTAGGAAGGGTCTCCTAGTGGCTTCAAGTACTGTTACCACAAAAAACCCGTTCTCGCATACAAATATCCAAGCTTCGTTAATCCAACCGCCAAACCCCCTGTTTATGAATGAAAAACGGTTTACACACGAATCTCAACTGATGACGTCCGAACACTTCCGGAACAAGTGCTTTGCTCACCCCCTCCGTTCGAACCACAATTCTGTAAATGCTTCACCCACGTGATGCATTTACGTTTTCAAATACAAATAATCACCAACAAAACCTAATCACCTAACCTAACCTAACTTACGCCTAACTATATATCGATTTTTTATGTATTATAATATTAATATATCTATGAGAACAAACCAATTTTTAATACACAGGATGTTAAAATTGATGAATGCGTTTGGGGAGGACGGCTGCTGTTTTAAACAGCCTAGTGTGAGAACGGGTCGCACAGAACCAGCGACTGCCTATAAGTACCGGACGGTCCGGTCACCCGCATGTTTCCAATACCCAGCAACACTGGTGACGCAGACTGGGCACAGTTACTGCATCAGTTCCTTGAGCATACTGGGATCGTACTAAGTGTACATTTGTGTGCAAATCCTGAATGGTCCCCAAGGAATGTTATCACTATGAAAAATGCCTACAATGTTCAAGCGCAGACTTTGAACTTTGTTTAGGGGGAATGTACATCTATCTCGAGTGAACAGTTTAGGAATTATAGCTCTTGTTACAAATAGTCCTGACATTCTAGGGAAGTAAAAGTAATCACACACTTGGCTTCCTCAGCTGTTTTTGGGTCTGTTGCATTTCGTTATATCGTTAGTTCTAGTACAGGACAGGTAACAAAGATCAAGAGTTGATTTAAGATATGGCATTACCGCTTGGAGTCTGCTGCTTTTGTCTTAAGTCCAAATCTGTAAACGTTGTTGTCAGATGACAAGACAAATCTTGAGAAGACCAACGAGTATCGAGAGGAATGAAGACACATATAGAAATAGAAAGCGGATTGAAGATTAGATAATTTCCAGTAGAAGCGTTAAACCAGTATCACTGTATACCACAGTGGAAGGGATGCGAGTACAAGGGGCTGGTACATGAGGATAGAGAAGAGCATGTTGAAGACTCAAGAATTACAACAGTGACTGAGGGACTAGCATTAAAGAGATAGTAAGACATTGGAAGAACGAAAAAATGCAAGAACTTTAGAGAATACGATATGCTGTATCTATTTACCCAAGGTGATCCCTCCTTTAGGATTTCTTTCCTTTGGGTTTACGCTGAGTCACCTCCTCTTATCACCCTCTGGGTGATAAGAGGAGGTATCACAGTATCACCTCTTATCACCCTCTGTGGATAAGAGGTGATACTGTTTTCACACTTAATAATAACTCTACACGTAGACAGATGATCATGATATTTTCAAAAGAAAGTGATGACGCTTTGGAAGAAACAAGCGAAGGTACTGGGATAGACAGGAGCAAGTGTAAGCACTGAATCAGAGGTAAGCATTGCACTGAAGTAGACAGAAGTGTGGGCCCCTGAAATAGAAGAAAGCATTGACATTAAAATAGACAAAAGTAAGTGTGGTCACTGAAATAGACAGAAGTAAGTGTAGGTAATGAAACAGATAGAAGGAAGCATTAGCCCTGGAACAGACAGAAGTAAGGATTGGCACCGAAATAGACAGAAGTAAGTGTGAGCACTTAAATAGACAGTACCAAACATAAGCTCTGAAATTGAAGAAAATTGTCCTGAGATCCAGAAGCAAGCATTTGGAAAAAGCTAGACTAGCTAATATCTAGGAAGAAATCTACGCAAATCTCAGTACTTACGCAAATAACAACTAATTCTTGGAATGAATATAGACGGGATAAGCACAAAAGAATACAGGAGTAAACGTGGGTACAACGATGAACACTTCAGCGTACCCGGAATGGAATGTACGAGAAAACGGGTTTTATGGGATTAATTGGAACAAAGAACAGTAGTAAAACATTATTGGAAATACTAAAAACCAAGACATGAATCATAAAAACTTTAGAGCACATAGCATGAGGGAAGAGGGTGGAAAGGAACGAAGACTTGCCCTCCATCACACAAGGAGAAAGTGATGTTTTACAAGAGCCAGGGAATAGTAAAGTGGTCCCAGAGAAAAATAAAATACACTCCATGAAATAGAAGAGGTAAAACAATAAAAGGTATTGAAGATCAAATCCCTAAAAAACTATAACAAAAGGATATTGACATGGGGAGATCAAAGAGTTTTCCCCCAAAAATTGCGTTAGCAGCGATGGTCTTCAAACACCAGTCAGTCAGAATGCCAATGACGCAAAAATATTTTGGAGACAGATCCTGCTTGCAGTATGCAAAATATTTGTATAAACCCAAAATGAAGGTGCAAGCACTCAAAGAGAATCAATCGCATTGTTGGTAAAATATGCAGCGGGAAATTTAGCATCAGTTAATGAAAAATGCATTACTGTGCTCTGGATCATCATAGATATGAGATGAAATGGGAACTAAATTCTTCATGAGGGATTGTCGTCGAATCAAACGATTGGGAAAGGGGCTGAAACACCAGCATGTTGCTCTGTTCTTGATGATTATAACACCAGCATGTTGCTCTGTTCTTGATGGTTGTAACACCAGCATGTTGTTCTGTTCTTGATGATTGTAACACCAGCATGTTGCTCTGTTCTTGATGATTGTAACACCAGCATGTTGCTCTGTTCTTGATGGTTGTAACACCAGCATGTTGCTCTGTTCTTGATGATTGTAACACCTGCATGTTGCTCTGTTCTTGATGATTGTAACACCAGCATGTTGCTCTGTTCTTGATGGTTAAAACACCAGCATGTTGCTCTGTTCTTGATGATTGTAACACCAGCATGTTGCTCTGTTCTTGATGGTTGAAACATCAGCATGTTGCTCTGTTCTTGATGGTTGAAACACCAGCATGTTGCTCTGTTCTTGATGGTTGAAACATCAGCATGTTGCTCTGTTCTTGATGGTTGAAACATCAGCATGTTGCTCTGTTCTTGATGATTGTAACACCAGCATGTTGCTCTGTTCTTGATGGTTGAAACATCAGCATGTTGCTCTGTTCTTGATGGTTGAAACACCAGCATGTTGCTCTGTTCTTGATGGTTGAAACACCAGCATGTTGCTCTGTTCTTGATGGTTGAAACATCAGCATGTTGCTCTGTTCTTGATGATTGTAACACCAGCATGTTGCTCTGTTCTTGATGGTTGAAACATCAGCATGTTGCTCTGTTCTTGATGGTTGAAACATCAGCATGTTGCTCTGTTCTTGATGGTTGAAACATCAGCATGTTGCTCTGTTCTTGATGGTTGTAACACCAGCATGTTGCTCTGTTCTTGATGGTTGAAACATCAGAATGTTGCTCTGTTCGTGGTGGCTGATAGCTTACTGCAGGTCGGTGTTCAATGCTCGACCATCCAAGTGGCTGGGCACCATTCCTTTCCCCCCGTCCCATCCCAAATCCTTATCCTGACCCTTTCCAAGGGATATGTAGTCGTAATGGCGCTTTCCCCTGATAGTTCCCTTCCCCCTCTCTACACACACACACACACGCACACACACACACACACACACACACACACACACACACACACACACACACACACACACACACACACACACACACACACACATGCACACATGCACACACACACACACACACACACACACACACACACACACACACACACACACACACACACACACACACACACACACACACACACACACACACACACATACACACACACACACACACACACATGCACATTATACATATAACATGTCACAGACCCTCACTACAATCTTATTCAGCAACAAAGGTGCACATACCTATGTCGAAAATCTTGACGGTTTTCCACATTTCCATTTTATTTCAATTGGGGGAACAGTGTGCCCAGTTATATAACAACTGTCACACCGTGACAAGAGTGCCATTGTCACACCCAGTGCTTCCTTGCCAGGTTCTTCCACTCTGCTAGACCACACCTCACTACCCCATCACCTCCTGCCACACCACCACACTTACCCATTCCTACACTACCACACCATCATCCCCCACAACCACACCATCTTCCCCCACAACCACACCATCTTCCCCCACAACCACACCATCTTCCCCCACAACCACACCATCTTCCCCCACAACCACACCATCGTCCCCCACAACCACACCATCGTCCCCCACAACCACACCATCTTCCCCCACAACCACACCATCATCCCCCACAACCACACCATCTTCCCCCATAACCACACCATCATCCCCCACAACCACACCATCTTCCACCACAACCACACCATCTTTCACCACAACCACACCATCTTGTAGTGCTACCTACCACACCATCTTGTAGTGCTACCTATCATACAGCCTTGCTACCATACCACACCGGCCTACCATACGCCATCACCACTGTGGCACTACACAAACTCTTGCCAAACATTAACACTATCAACCCACCAGACACCAATCTGACCCCTACATTCCAAAACACCATTAAAAGGAAGTCCAGGCAAGACATGAACGGTCCGACACAACCTAAGTCAATCAAACATTTGCATGAGTTTTTTCTTAAATTCCCAATAAGCCAAAAATTCCACCGTCTCACGCACACTTGAATTAATTATGAGATGCTTTCCTCTGCACATTTAATCAGATTCGAGCTTGTTGTAATACTGGCGATGAATATTGGATTTGAATGTCTCTACGTAATATGATTTTTCTGTAGAAATTGAAGTAATTTGTTACTGTGGTCATCGATTGGATGTGTTGTCCCAAGATGCCTCTCAGAATACTGCCCACGTTTGTTTGGTGGGTATTGCTTGCTTTGTGTCGTGGTTTGCTTGGTGTGGCTCCTTGTGAGTAGTGCTTGCTTTGTGTCGTGGTTTGCTTGGTGTGGCTCCTTGTGAGTAGTGCTTGCTTTGTGTCGTGGTTTGCTTGGTGTGGCTCCTTGTGAGTAGTGCTTGCTTTGAGTCGTGCTTTGCTTGGTGTGGCTCCTTGTGAGTAGTGCTTGCTTTGTGTCGTGGTTTGTCTTTGTGTGTAAGTTTTTGGTTGATCTCAACCTGCTAGTACTTGCTTAGTGTCTTTATCCTTGCTTAGAATCTTCATGCTTGCTTTGTTTATTTGTATCTGTTTTTGTATCTGTCCTTGCTTTGTGGTTGTTTGATCCTTGTGTTAGTTCTTGCTTTGTGTCGCGTTTTGAGCTAACATAAAGGTATGTATTCTGCTAGGCCTGCCTTCTGGACGTATCTGCTAGGCCTGCCCTCTGGACGTATCTGCTAGGCCTGCCCTCTGGACGTATCTGCAAGGCCTGCCCTCTGGACGTATCTGCTAGGCCTGCCTTCTGGACGTATCTGCTAGGCCTGCCCTCTGGACGTATCTGCTAGGCCTGCCCTCTGGACGTATCTGCTAGGCCTGCCCTCTGGACGTATCTGCTAGGCCTGCCCTCTGGACGTATCTGCTAGGCCTGCCCTCTGGACGTATCTGCTAGGCCTGCCCTCTGGACGTATCTGCTAGGCCTGCCCTCTGGACGTATCTGCTAGGCCTGCCTTCTGGACGTATCTGCTAGGCCTGCCCTCTGGACGTATCTGCTAGGCCTGCCCTCTGGACGTATCTGCTAGGCCTGCCCTCTGGACGTATCTGCTAGGCCTGCCCTCTGGACGTATCTGCTAGGCCTGCCCTCTGGACGTATCTGCTAGGCCTGCCCTCTGGACGTATCTGCTAGGCCTGCCCTCTGGACGATTCTGATTGAGTCATGTTAGGTGACATGAAATCGTATTTAAAGGTTTACATTTCACTCTATTAAGAACTTAAATAAATTATGGACTTCTTCATTCAAATTAATAAACACAAAATGTGGGTAATACTTCACTGAGAAAAATACTACTCAGGAGCACATGACTGAAGTCGTACTCCAGAGGTAGTACACGACTGAGGTAGTAGTACATCAGAGGTAGTACACAATTGAGGTAGTACACCAGAAGTAGTACACAACTGAGGTAGTACACAACTGAAGTAGTACACAAGAGGTAGTACACAACTGAAGTAGTACACCAGAGGTAGTACACAACTGAGGTAGTACACCAGAGAGAGTACATAAGTGACGTAGTACACCAGAGGTAGTACACAAGAGATAGTACACGACTGAGGAGTACACGACTGAAGTAGTACACCACTGAGGAGAACACGAAGTATTAGTACACGATATTGAGAGTACACGACTGAAGTCATACATCAAAGATAGTACACGACAGAAGAAGTACACGACTGAGGAAGTACAAACTAAAATTGATTGGTTGACAGTGTAGAGGCGGGCTGAAAGAGCCAGAGCTCAACCCCCGCAAGCACAACTAGGTGAACACAACTGAGGAAGTACACCACTGAGAAGGTCGGTGATCTTCGGTAACAAAGAAGAATACCGACCTCATTAAAAACATCCCAAAGCCGACGGAGAACCCCTTTACTAGTATAGATTTACTAGTATAAATTTACTAGTATAGATTTACTAGTATAGACTAGTAAATCTATAATAGTCGAACCTACTATATATGTACACCTGCCCCCACGAAGGATGCAGCCTTCAATCTAAGTACACAGATATGACGTCGACCAAGCTGACGAGGCAATTTGACCTGTCATCTTTTTTCAGGTGCTCCCCCCACCCCCCAAATCACACGAGTCAAGCCCATGACATCACCCTAACAAGAGAAATGTCGAATAAAAATACTTGCATAATAGACAAAACTCAAGATGTAAGAAGATTACAAATTCTGGAAGCCATTCACATAAAAGTCGAACAACCCACATTAAATACCCAAATAACGGAACTATTCATTCTAAACCACCGTGAGAGTAAGAACAAGACCGGAATGTGAAGATGCCAACGTTAACGACACTGCTCAAAACGCCACGCCCACTACACCTGATGAATCTTTGTATGTGCTTCCTCACATTCCCCCTTTTTTTCGCTTTATTTTTCGCCCTTTACGCCTTACTCTTCACCTAAATGTATATATACGTAATTGACCCCTCCCCTACATAAAAAAAAAAATAATAATAATAGCTAATGAGTACCTAAATCTAAAACAACAACAACAACCATCCCTAAAGGTATAAATCCAATACGTCCAGTACAGTCCCTTCACAGTAACCAGGTTATCGCAAATAACCGAACTCAATTATGGCTCACTATAGCCCGTGTTATATGGACATTTCGTTCTGAGTAGCTAAATCTAAAACAACAACATCAACGTACAGTCCCATCACTAGAGAATGAACCATGTAGGTTCGAAACGTTGTGTACATCTATAATAAGTGTTTTTACCACTTATTTTTTAATTAACATTTTACAGTTAATTATTCGTTTAGTTTTACCTAGGACATAGATGACAGTTCGAGAAATTCTCTTTCAATTAAATCGAAATGCAAGAGCACTAGTCAGAGGAATAAAAGCTCTAAACCAGAAAATAGTTAACCCAGAATATGTAGTCTTATTCAACGAAACCTTATATATATATATATATATATATATATATATATATATATATATATATATATATATATATATATATATATATATATATATATATATATAAATAAATATATATATATATATATATATATATAAATATATATATATATATATATATATATATATATATATATAATATATATATATATATATAAATACATATATATATATATATATATATATATATATATATATATATATATATATATATATATATATATATATATATATATATATATATATATATAGGGGTATCACCTCTGGTGCAATTGCAGGGACCCACATCCTCGAAGAAGAAAACAAAGAGATTTCAGAGAAGATCTTGTGGATTCTCACTGAACACATTAATCTTTTCTTCTCCTACCACCCCTATTTTTTTTTTTTTATGTTTTGTTTTGTTTTATTTTCTTTTATTTTATTGCAATGCTACAGTTTACAGAGAATCCACACATATATATAACAATATAACAATCAGCGTTCGAAGACCTCGTCCAGCTCCTCGGAGGTTGGGTGCGTACCCAGGATACAGCACGCATTTCCTCTCTGAACTGCGACACTGAGGCGCTGGAACAGGAAACTGGCTGCTCGTGGGTTCACTAGTTTTCCCAATGAGTTTATGCATCGTTAAGCAACAGGGCTCCATTAAGGAACATATAATCTCTTCCCACAACCAGACAATCTTCTTCTTGAGGTTATCTTGAGATGATTTCGGGGCTTTTTCGTGTCCCCGCGCCCGGTCCTCGACCAGGCCTCCACCCCCAGGAAGCAGCCCGTGACAGCTGATTAACACCCAGGTACCTATTTTACTGCTAGGTAACAGGGGCATAGGGTGAAAAAAACTCTGCCCATTGTTTCTCGCCAGCGCCTGGGATCGAACCCAGGACCACAGGATCACAAATCCAGCGTGCTGTCCGCTCGGCCGACCGGCTCCCATCACGAGAGAAATCTTAACAAACAACACAGAAATCATCGATAGATACAGCGATAGCAGGCGGCTTGACATCTGCGAGGCACTATACATCAAGAAGTCAACACCAGCAATCAACAGCCAATTAATGCACAACTATATTCTACCCACTTCAAGACTCCGCACCAATATAGAAGCATCAAGAAATATGGGCCAATAGGCCCTTTGCAGTTACTTCCATTCTTCCCTTTAATTTACCCAATTTATACCCATTGTTTCGTGTTCTGTCTTGTGTTGAAAGTTTTATTCACCTCATCCAAAACTGTTGTAACATATCACCTCACCCAAATGCAGGTATATAAGATGAAAGCTGTTTAAATTATAGCATAGTAGAACTCTGTTTAGTGTTTTCAGGATATAGTTGTGTGTGTAAACTAAAGTCTTTGAAAATGTAATAAGTTATTACGAAATGCGTTCAAGTGTCGCGTCAGAATAGAAATAAAAATGAATTTTGGAGAATTGATTTTTCAATTTATATATATATATATATATATATATATATATATATATATATATATATATATATATATGTCGTACCTAGTAGCCAGAACACACTTCTCAGCCTACTATTCAAGGCCCGATTTGCCTAATAAGCCAAGTTTTCCTGAATTAATATATTTTCTCTAATTTTTTTCTTATGAAATGATAAAGCTACCCATTTCATTATGTATGAGGTCAATTTTTTTTTATTGGAGTTAAAATTAACGTAGATATATGACCGAACCTAACCAACCCTACCTAACCTAACCTAACCTATCTTTATAGGTTAGGTTAGGTTAGGTGGCCGAAAAAGTTAGGTTAGGTTAGGTTAGGTAGGTTAGGTAGTCGAAAAACAATTAATTCATGAAAACTTGGCTTATTAGGCAAATCGGGCCTTGAATAGTAGGCAGAGAAGTGCGTTCTGGCTACTAGGTACGACATATATATATATATATATATATATATATATATCCTTTATTGTGTATTTAAAGGTTACAAAACATACAAGACAAATGCCTAAAGGTTATGGATCTCTTGAAGCTCCTCCGCTTCTGGACAGGAACCGAGGACGCAGCAAGCATTTCCCCTCTGGATCGCCACACTGAGACGCTGAAATAAAAAACTGGAAGCCCTTGGGTCTCTGGTGACGTCAATGAGCTTGGACCCCAATTCCTTGAGAAATCCCAAGGCACTCTTGCCTTGGGATTACAAAATTTCCTGGGTATATATATATACCCATATATATAAATATATATATATATATATATTTATATATATATATATATATATATGTATATATATATATATTCGTATTGTCGTATCACTTCGCTCGTCCACTTGGTTTTATTCATCTAAGTGATTTAGTAATCCGTAACACCAGATTGGCGGCAACTGATCAATATTGACCAACCTTATGTCCGATGTAATGTTCTTTGTCAGGCTTAGAATGTCTACATTACATATATTTATCACCTTTGGTAATGAACGTTGTGTAAATAACTCGACGTATTGGCAAAACAACGAGCCATAACATCCAATCAAAATGAAAAATCTAATAAAAAATTAAAATAAAATTTTTTGGTTATTTAAATGCTAGCTTACATTACGTGAAATCTTCACTAGAGAATAAACTTGCCTTTTATATTGGATAATTAGAATAAATTATAAATTATATCCCCATATAATATGTGAATCAAACTAGCTAAAACGTGCTCCAGATTTTAATTTATAGAAATTATAAACCCAATTTTGAATACGAGACCTGGCCATATCTTTGTTTAACTGTTGTTGCACAGGATAACAAAAATAATACCCCTGTCATACGAGGCTAAATGTAAACATTGTGTAATGTTCAGTTTCCGGTGCGTGTAAAAAGTATAAATAATATCCAGGAGTCAGGTATATGTGCAGTGGAGAAGCTGAGAGCAGCAAGTGATGATAGGGAAAGCCCGCGATGATATAAACCCCTAACGATGATGGGGAAGGCCGGCGACGATATTATCATCATTCTACCCCCGGGGAAGGATGCAGGAGGCATGACCTCACGAGGTAACTCTTGTGGTATGAGGCAACAGGCATCACCTCAGATGACTGACATTTACTGAGGCTGCACATTCAAACTAATAAAAATCTCAAGAGCACGAGACATTTTAGCGTGAACTGTAACAACCATCGTCGTTCCAGCTAACGAGGCAGACCTTTCAACATAACGAGACAATAATAACCTGTATTCAGGGGAATATGATTCTATGGAGTAAATGAGCTCATTTGAACATTTAGAATATAAAAAATTATTGTATTGAAGATTATGAATAAAGGTGGTCTATCTGATCCAGAATATACAGTGTATATATATATATATATATATATATATATATATATATATATATATATATATATATATATATATATATATATATATATATTTATATATATATGCTTAAATTCGCATATATTTGTATGATTTACAAACATCAATTTATAATGTAAAAAGTGAAAGTCCTCAGCCCTCTCACCCTCTCTCCTCAGCAGCACCATACCTAAGGGAAGAAAATAAAAGAATTTAGTGTGGAATTAAAGGCTAATGTATGCTTCAATATAAATATATACTAACATTATCTGCACACAATACAGGAAAAAATGTTCTCTCTCTCTCTCTCTCTCTCTCTCTCTCTCTCTCTCTCTCTCTCTCTCTCTCTCTCTCTCTCTCTCTCTCTCTCTCTCTCTCTCTCTACACACACACACACACACACACACACACACACATATATATATATATATATATATATATATATATATATATATATATATATATATATATATATATATATATGTGTGTGTGTGTGTGTGTGTGTGTGTGTGTGTGTGTGTGTGTGTGTGTGTGTGTGTGTGTGTGTGTGTGTGTGTTAGCATTACTCCACGGTATGCGAACGTTAAACATTTAGGTTTTTTTCCGATACCGTTTCATCGTAAATTGTGTAAACTGTACTGACACAGCAAGTTATGGCGTAAATGTTCCTGCCCTGTTTACAGTATCAGACCCGGGGGGCGACAGAGTGTCGAATTATACGTATCTGACTAATTTATAACAAAAATTCCACAGAATATTACTCAGTATTGAATTTTAAACAAACTATTCCCGAACCAAAAAGCCTCTAACGTCAGAATCTCTCTTCCCGAAACTGCTACTGCGTGTCTCTCTGCAAGCTCATAAACCATAACAGAATGTCGTCGATGAACGTAAAATTTTCCCTAGACGTGCTTCATACTAGCGTCTCCCTCACGTTATGAACCAAGACGAAAACGACGTCGTTCCAACGTAAATTTCCCCTCGACGTTGTCATACTCTGTCGGCCAGATAATGATCCAATTTTCTTTCAAGCGTCGTAAGACAAGATATGTGCATCATTCTGCAGTACATTTTACTGGACGCCAAATTGAGGCAACATATCTGCGTTAATTTGGCTTTGGCTCCTTCATACGTAGATGTGAATATACGCATACGACAGAAACAGCTGATAATAGGAAGGCGTGTAACACAGAAACATAGCTGGTAATGGGGAGGAATAAAATATAGAAACAAATGGGGAATGTATCCCCTCATTTGCGTAACACCCATCGAAAATTGTCTGCTCTGATTGTTTTCTATGTGATCAAGTCTTACCTGACTCTTGCTCTTTAAACTAATGTGAGATTTAGCTTCCTTTAATCTTTCCTCTTAATCTATACCTCTCAAATCTGAAGTCTCCTGCTTAACATGTCATCAGCTATAAATAGCTTCCATCTTCGTTTTGTCTTTGACAATACTGTATACGGACTCCATGCTGGAGCCGCATATTAGAGAATTGGTCTCAAGTATGGCGTATACAGGATACAAAACGACTACTTGTTCAGATTTACGATAGCAGTTCCAATAGTGACTAGCCATGAATGTCTAGCTGATATTCGGTTAATGTGGGCTTTGACGATTTAGTATTTTTACGGTAGATTCCAAGAGCGTTTTTTCTTCTCATTTGGTGGCTAATTTTCAGCTTCCAGTTTCCAGCAACATCGTTACGTCCAACAGTTTAACTTTTCCATTTATGTTCCCCCCCCCCCCATTAGATTCTTTGGTTTTCTGTCTATGTTCCCATGACTGAAGTCATCCATGACTAAGAATTGTGATCCATCCCTATTAGGTAAATAATGATTTAGAAAAAGAATTGATCACGAAGCAAATTACTGGGTAACATAATAGACGTGGGTTCGCTTGTTTTTTGTTCAAACACACACACACACACACAGAAGAGTTAGGGGGGACATGATCACCACGTACAAGATTCTCAGAGGAATTGATAGGGTAGATAAAGGCAGGCTATTTAACACAAGGGGGCGGATCTCCCAATCCTGAGCACTCCAAGTGCAAACTCTGTGAGCAGGAACCGCGGCATGATCTCCCACACTACATCACCGAATGCCCAGTTATTAGACCATTCAGACCTGTTGGCATGAGGTACCTAGAGCTTTGCAGTAACTCTATTCACTTTCGTGTTCTTGAGGATATCCTCATAATGCACCCAAAATTTGTTAGTGAATACCCTTATAAAACTAATCATCCTGCGAGATGGGGACATTTTAATATCACTGCTACCTTATTCGCTCTTGTGTTCACGATGATATCCTCATAATGCACCCAGAGTTTGCCAGTACAAGCCAGACATGTGGCTCACATGTCTTTGTGATGGGATGGTGATTTGATGACAACCATCCTGTGTGATAGAGATTTTTAGCATCACGTAGCTAGTTCTCGACTCACACTGTACTTCCCTTCCAATAGTCTAAGGTATCCACACAAATGCAGATGTACCTAAATGTGTTAATAACAATAAATTGGGTGGATATAAATAGGAGCTGCCTCGTATGGGAGAACAAGCCTTCTGTAGTCTCCTTTATCCCTATTTCCAATCTTGCAACTGATAAGTCACAGTTACCTTAATGTTTCTGTTGTACTGCTGTCAGTGCCTTCTGGAGGGATGTATTTGTTAGCTTCGGCCCTCTTATTGTTATGATGCCTGTTACCTCGTCACTGAACTGTTCATTACTATTACACAGTGATGTAACATTATATATTATAACTTAAATTTTAATGTTCTTCAATCTACGTCTAAAAATGTAAGTTTGTTTTACACTGCTATACGCCTGTTCAGTCCATTTCGATTTGTGTTAGTTATTATGAGTAAAGCCCTCTAATCTAACTTAATCTAGTTTAACCATGAATCACCATCTCGAAATTTCCAATCCTTCCTGTTGAACAAGGCTTTTTCTTGTCCCTTTATTCTCTTTCATATCTTACTAATTGGTAGTCCTTTGGGAAAACTACTTTGTTATGACTTCAGATAGATTCGTTTCTTTGAGTCCAATTATATCTGGATTCTCCACATTTTTCATTCCCTGAATTCGCCTTGATTGCAATCCAATTTACATTTGTATACATAACTTTCAAGCTTACTTTCTTCCGTGCATTTTCTCTCTCTAGTTCACTTATTATCTGTCTTACAGTGGTGGTCGGTTGCTCGGTGTAGGAAATATTAAGGTGAGTTGTTCAGTCTGAGCAATATACAAGGGAAGAGAATGGTGAGGAATTTTCTTTCTTTCATCAGAGACGTGGCCATTCATTTATACAATGGTAACCAGTATACATGCATTTTCTTGTCCTCAATGAACTTGGATCTATATTAGACAACATATTGTGTAGTGAATAACTGAGCACTGGAGAAGAGTGAAAGAAGGATCGGTGGGAAGGGGCAATGTAATGTCTTGTTCAATTTTGAAGGGAAGGGTCGTCGGGAGTAAGGGGGTGACCTAGGGTACGTATGGGGTTGTATAGGGTTATGGACGGGGGCGCTAAGACTAAGGAGGGGGGGGGGGAGTCTTGTGTGGAGGCTGCATAGGGAATCATCGTTGAACTTAGGCAGGGAAGAGACTAGAGTGATTGAGATATGAGGGTCTGCTTGTGCGTTCCAGGGGTGACGTGTGCAATGTTTGATGTTACTGCTGTGGTTGGGTCTGTGGTTGGGTCTGTGGTTGGGTCTGTGGTTGGGTCCGTGGTTGGGTCCGTGGTTGGGTCCGTGGTTGGGTCCGTGGTTGGGTCTGTGGTTGGGTCCGTGGTTGGGTCCGTGGTTGGGTCCGTGGTTGGGTCCGTAGTTGTGTCCCTTGTTGGGTTTTGAGGTGGGCTTTGAGGTGGACCTGAAGGGTGAACTTATGGTGGCCCTGAAATATACTTGAATGTGTCGTAATAGGAAACGTGGGTTTCCTACGCTACTCATTTTCCATATGGATCTTTCTTGCCACTGCAAGAATCATCTCTGTCATTTCAAGGAGACTCACCGCAATCTTTAAAGGCAAACTGAGCCAAACTCTTCCATACGATTTATTACAACTAACTTCCAACGCATAAAGAGACGCAGATGATAAAATATAAATAAAAACACACAAACAGGCCAAAGGAGAACATTTCATATAAAGTACAATAGAAATAGAAATTTTTGAAAACATAGGACACAAGGAACAGGAAGAACAAATAATAATTCAAATGTTGAAGACATCAAACTAAGTTAATTAATAAATGAAAAAAATTTAATATTAAATTTCAGAAACAAGAAGTAAAGAATGAAGTAATGAAGGAGAAAAATATAAATATGCTTAGATAAAAATAATTAAGAAACGAAACAACAAATATAATAAGGATGATGCAGTACAAAAGAATATAGAACGGAACAGGACAGGAAAGACACAAAAGTATATAAGAAAAAAATGAATATTTCACCTGAGCAGAAAATCCGTTTAACTTTGAGAGCTTTGAGAGTCAGCCAAAGAATTTTCGGTGTCGCCTCGATTTCTTCAGCAATATTTTTGTTTACAGCTCGCCAGGAAAAGGAGAAGGGCACTGGGCGTGGGAATGGTGCCAGCAGAAAGGCACAATGGTTGACCAAATGGTGCCAACAGAGAGGAACAATGGTTGACCAAATGGTGCCAACAGAGAGGAACAATGGTTGACCAAATGGTGCCAACAGAGGAACAATGGTTGACCAAATGGTGCCAACAGAGAGGGACAATGGTTGACCAAATGGTGCCAACAGAGAGGGACAATGGTTGACCAAATGGTGCCAACAGAGAGGGACAATGGTTGACCAAATGGTGCCAACAGAGAGGGATAATGGTTGACCAAATGGTGCCAACAGAGAGGGACAATGGTTGACCAAATGGTGCCAACAGAGAGGGATAATGGTTGACCAAATGGTGCCAACAGAGAGGGACAATGGTTGACCAAATGGTGCCAACAGAGCGGGACAATGGTTAAAGGAATGGTGCAAAGAGACGGAAAATAGCTATCGAAATGGTGGCAACATGCGAACAAACTTTCAAGAAATAGTGCTAACAGAGAAGGTCAGAGGTTGAAGGAGGGATGAGAACAGAGGCGGAAAATAGTTCAAGAATTTATGCCAGCAGAGAGTAACAATCGTTTAAGAAATAGTGCCAACAATGGGACAATGGTTGAAGCAGTGGTGCCAACAGAACGAGACAATGGTTGAAGCAGTGGTACCAACAGAACGAGACAATGGTAGAAGCAGTGGTGCCAACAGAACGAGACAATGGTAGAAGCAGTGGTGTCAACAGAGTGACAATAAATGGACAGATGGTGTCAAGCAGGAGTGAAAAACGGATTAGGAAACGGTACCAACGAAGAGGTACAATGGTTAAGTCTACTACGGGCTCACCATAGCCCGTGCTATTTGGAACTTTATATTCCAGGTAACGAATCTTAAACAACAAAAACGTACAATGGTAAAAGAAAAAGTATCAACACAGGAAATAAGAAAGGTGGAAGGAAACCTTCAAGCTAAAGAGCATATTTAAACACCAGCAAGAGCGACGAGGGAGGCAGACGGATGATAAGGTGACCTTACGTCAGCTTATTAGAGAGTGAACCTGTTCTTCTTAATAATTAAACAACCATCCGCCTGCTTAGATAGTACCTAATGTGACGGTCCTCAATAGTCAGAATTCGTACGTTCTTAGCTTTTAGATAGTATTATACTGACTAGTAAGGAATTCTTTTAAAATAAATGAAGATAAAATACAAACTTAAATATTCCTAGGCCTAGTATAGCACACATATGTACTATATTAGGCCTCAGATATCGTGAATTAGGCCTAAGAAGGTTAGATTAGGTTAGTTTAGTTTGTCAAAGCAACACAAGCGAAAAATAGTTTTCTGGTTTGTCTAATTCAATAGTGCCGATTTCTACTTTCAAATTTCTTTGTTCGTCAGTATATTTACTATGGTTCTCATCATGCTTGGATAACTTTGTAATAATGTTTTTTATGGAATAAAAATGTTAGGCTGAAGCAAAGAAAGTGAATATAAAACACACAAAACCAAACTACATACATTATATATATATATATATATATATATATATATATATATATATATATATATATATATATATATATATATATATATATATATAACTTTTTAGACACTCAACCCACCAGGAGACTCGAACACTGGCCAACAAGGTGCCAGTGTTCGAGTCTCCTGGTGGGTTGAGTGTCTAAAAAGTTATACACTTCAGCTACTGGAATAGGGTAGTCTGTGCATATATATATATATATATATATATATATATATATATATATATATATATATATATATATATATATATATATATATATATATATATATATTATTAGCCAACACTTATGTGGACTTCAGCGTTGGACATCCGAGCAGTGCTGCCAATCACCGGGAAGCAGCCAAGTCTCGTAAATACAGAGATCTTGACACCACTACAATTTCGTTCCCATTGCGTCAGAGACACATGATGCCTGGGGTAAAAAAAAAATATATATATATATATATATATATATATATATATATATATATATATATATATATATATTTTCACTGGCAATATGTAATTATGGGTCTTGTAGAAGAGGCAGAACATCAACATGAAGAAAGCAAAGCGGGCAGGTGGTAATACTAAGATAACGTCTGAGGATAAACTGAAATAATTACATATATAAAAAATACAAATAAAATTATGACGTAATAAAAAGTGAAAACACACAATTTTGGGAACGTGTTAACTTCATGGCAAGAAGATGACACTGAGATCTTAAGGAGCAACTAGTTCCGCCGGAAGTAATGATATATTCACTTTCCCTCGCATTCACTCCAGAACCTTTTACACACAAACACATGAAAAAGGCGGACATTTACAAATCGTTGCTGCTGTATTGCTAGGGAAAACAATGCAAGCGAATATATATATAGAGAGTGAGAGGAAATCGTGATCTTAAATTGAGTAATAGAGCTGGAGGCTAGAGAGGGAAGCCGTGAAGGAGTGAACGGGATGGAGTCGAGGGAAAGATTTCAGTATCATTATTATTACCTCACGTCAATTATCATCACTCCCGTTTCCCATCTTGAAACGAGAATGGGAGCGAGTAACTAGTTATGATAACTACCACTGTGTGTCGTAATTACTGTTTGATCGTGGTAATAACTACCACTTGGTATCATAACTACTGGTGCCTGGCGGGCTATATCTTGCTAACAATGTTGACGTGAGGAGTGGTGCTTGCCGCCCATCCACTTGGCCGCCCACTAGTTAATCACTTACACCTACTGCCACTAGCACCACTTATTACTACCACTCCTGAAAGAAACTGGTCAAGAGTTATACTGAATCATACCTCACTATACTGTATATCAATACAACACGCGTATTTACAAAAACTTAGTATCCTTTGAAATGACACTTGAAGGATGATGATCAATGCAATACATTTTTTTAACATCCGATGAACCGAATAACAGGCAAGTCAGTCAAGTCGCACCAAGTTTTGACAGCAAACTGACATGGGGCAAAAATGAGAGCGCGTGTAATTGTTACGTCTTGTCATGAATTTCAATGCTGCCTCGGGCAGTTTTTATCACAATTGTTCCCACAGCGGCACGCCAAGCAGCGGTGACTGACATCAGCTTAAGTGAAACGTGAACTTGGTATTGACACAAGCTTATTGCGTAGCCCCTGTGGTGCCGAGGCCAGTGTTGGGGCTGCGTCACATCCGTGTTGGGGCTGCGTCACATCAGTGCCGGGGACTGCGTCACACCAGTGTTGGAACTGCGTCACACCACTATTAGAACTGCGTCACACCAGAGCTACAACTGCGTCACACCAGTGCTGGAACTGCGTCACACCATTATTAGAACTGCGTCACACCAGTGCTGGAACTGCGTCACATAGGCTGCAGGAAGTCATGACGCTCAGTAATTATCCTGTATTCCAACTTTCTCACAGCGGAGGACAACTGCTAGATTAATTATCTTCTTGTTTAACTTAGTTCACTTC
Source organism: Procambarus clarkii (assembly GCF_040958095.1). Lineage (NCBI taxonomy): Eukaryota > Metazoa > Arthropoda > Malacostraca > Decapoda > Cambaridae > Procambarus > Procambarus clarkii. Next base: position 42,465,912 of record NC_091169.1, on the reverse strand, counting down.
TCTCTAATTGGTCAATGAACACCTGCACTACTCTTAAGCGCTTCTTAAATTGCCTGCCGCTTTCCCCTGATACTTCCTTCCTTCCTTCTTAAATTGCCTGTGAATCATATGGAGATTAACTTCCAAAGAAATTATATATATATATATATATATATATATATATATATATATATATATATATATATATATATATATATATATATATATATATATATATATATATATATTGTTGACTAGTCGCTGTTGACTAGGACCTGCCTTACCCTAAAGAGGAGTGTTGTTAACGCTTATGTCGACCGTGCCCTCAGCCACAGCTCAGAATGGAAGCAAGTCGACGAAGAACTCTGTAGGGTAAGGCAGGTCCTAGTCAACAACGGCTTCTCCAATGGTTTCGTGGAAGACATCATAAGAAGGAAAGTGAAACACCATGCAACCTCTGAAGAAACAACCAACACAACACCTATACCCCCTATTAGACTATTTTACAGGAACTTCTTTTCCACAGCTCATAAAACGGAGGAAAGGGTCCTGAAAGATATTGTCAGTAGAAACGTTATCCCTACAGACAAAAATCAGAAGATACAACTGACGATTTACTATAAAACCAGAAAAACGGCCAGCCTACTCATGAGAAACTCTCCAGACACAAAGCAGAACGCTTTAAAAGAGACCAACGTCGTCTATGCCTTCAAATGCCCTCTTGGGGACTGTAAGCCTCAAAAAACCCAGTATATAGGCAAGACAACAACATCTCTTTCCAGGCGTTTAACGATGCATAAGCAACAGGGCTCCATTAAGGAACATATAATCTCTTCCCACAAACAAACCATCACCAGAGAAATCTTAGCAAACAACACAGAAATCATCGATAGATACAGCGATAGCAGGCGGCTTGACGTCTGCGAGGCACTACACATCAAGAAGTCAACACCAGCAATCAACAGCCAATTAATGCACAACTATATTCTACCCACTTCAGACTCCGCTCCAATATAGAAGCATCAAGAAATATGGACCAATAGGCTTTCTACAATTACTTCCATTCAATACCCATTGTTTCGTGTTCTGTTTTGTGTTTGAATTTAATACCCATTTAATACCCATTGTTGAAAGTTCGTTTTCACCTCATCCACCTCACCCAAATGTAGATATAAACTCGAAGATGTGCAAAGCTCTATTCAGTTTCAGTTGTGTGTTTGTAAACTAAAGTCTTTGAAAATGTAATAAGTTTTACGAAACGCGCTCAAGTGTCGCGTCAGACTAGAAATAAAAATGAATTTTGGAGAATTGATCTTTGAATTACCATCAACAGTGAAAAGAAACGTAAGAAAGATAGAGAAAATTCGTGTTAGAATTATTAATCTTACTTTTTCGGTCATATTTAATAATATATATATATATATATATATATATATATATATATATATATATATATATATATATATATATATATATATATATATATATATATATATATATGTGTTAGTTTTATTTTAACTTTGTTACAAAAATAGGAGTTACATATAGGGTACAAAGATGATTATCATAAGTTATCGAGTTCCTCCAGCTCCTCAGATGGCGGGCAGGAATCATGGATGTAGTGTGCATTTCCCCTCTGTATTGCCACGCTGAGGCGCTGAAAAAGAAAGCTGGCAGCTCTAGGGTCTTTTGCTATTTCAATGAGCCTAGAACCTAGTTCCTTCAAAAAACTGGTAGCACTTTTACTCCAGGCGCCGAGTGTCTCAGAAGCAATGGGGACAAAATTGTAGTGGTGATCCAGTTCTCTGTGCTAACGGGATTTGGCTGATTCGAGGATTTTACCAGTAATGGAGAGCAGTGACACTGGTATGTAGTTACCAACCACTGAGCGGCTCATCCTGATGTGTACTGGAACAACATCTACCTTCTTCCATAAGGAGGGTTTAATTCCTTGAGCTAAGCAGAGTTGGAAGAGGCATGTGAGAGGTGGAGCCAACAGGTCAGCAGAGCTGCGTAGTAGTCTTGGACCGCCCTTATCTGGCCCCACCGCTTTGCTTGTGTCTAGCGTTTTACGGAGATGGAGAACTCTTGTAGTAAATTTTTTAAATTTTGCCCCGAGGGGCGAGTTTATTGGGCAGCGCCACTCATCTTGTGAGTGTCTTACTGCGCTCTACAATCTAATCCTGTTTTACATTAGAACCTCTTTTATCCATTAAACTTTCATAGTGCACTCTCTACCTACTTTTTGTCTCCTGTGCACCATTTAACACTCATGGCTATATTTAACAGGCCTACTTAACTGGTCACCCGTATCCTTACTACACAGCTTTTCGCACGAGGTTCCTGATCTATGAATAATTGTAATTCATTTTTCTTCCTATGGCCTCATTCAACAACCAATTTTTTTATATTTTAACTAATCTTTACATGTTCCCTTTTCTCTAGCATACATGTATATTTCTTACGTCATTTTCGTTCTCTTACATCTCTTTCTTAGTAACTGCCATTGCCACTTCATTATCACAAACATCATTTGCCCTCAATACTCTACGTCATTATGATTAAAACAAATAATATTTAGTCAATGTGTTTTACTAATGCATTATGGATGCGAAACGTTGACAATAAATTTATTAACAATTCACACCCTAAAACAACTCCAAGAAGCATTTATGAACAGTTATATTTCGATATTTTATATGAATTTAAGCAAAGGAAATCAACTGGCAGCGAGAACAAAATATTGCCAAAGAGAACATACTGCATATAGAACATGGCAAGAACATAAACCCAAAAGAACATATTACTAAAAGAATATATAACCATACAAACATAATGTCAAAAAACATAGAGCTAGAATAACATATATTAAAGAATATAAATGCAAAAGAACACATACCCGAAAGAACACATAACCAAAAAAGCATAGCGCCCATAGAATATGTAACCCGAAAAACATAGCCAGAAGAACACAAGGATATAGTCAAAATAACATATAGCCCAAAGAACATGTATCCAGAAATACATATCCAGAAGTCTGAAGAACATTTAGGCAAAAGAACGAATAACCTGAAAAACATTTAGACAGGATATTTAGCCTGAAGAACATATAGCCTGAAAAACCTATATCCAAAAGAATATATACCCTGAAGAACATATAATATATAGAACATATAACCAGACGAGCATATAATCAATAGAACATATAACCAGAAGAACATAGAGCAAGAAGATGTTATAGCCAGAAAAACGTATATCCGAAGGAACGTCTGGATATTGTAATAGGGAAATATTCACTCACATGAGGGATGTTCCCCTACTAATAGGGAGAATACCTACTCACAGGGGAAAACGTATGAATTTTACGAAATTGGAAAAAAACAAAAGGATAAAAAAAGCTAACAGATGGACAGATGAAATAAACCCATTTTCAAACTTTCAATGGATGGACAGGGCTCAATACAGGATTTTGTGGGGAAATATGGGAGAAGCCTTCGTCCAAAACTAGGGTAATACACACTGATATATATCACACACCCACACATATATTATTTATGTGTGACTATGGGAATATACACCGCAATACATAGCCAATTTTCCCGAATTGCCTTTACATTGGTCTTCCTTCGGAGCCGAGAGCGAGCTCACTTCCACAGACACATCACCTTTAGTGAAGAGATATTCCTACAGCGCCCCGGCGAGCCATCACTGCGGCTCAGCCGACCATTGACAAGCCATTTGAGAATAGTAAACATTAATGTTATTGCAAGAGCTGTAAGTGAAAATACAAGTGGAATTACCATGACGGGATCAGCGTCATTGATAGAGCCGACATATTACTCGGTCTTCGAATAATCACTTATAAATGCTATTGGTTCGTGAATAATGATTTATTCATGATAATTGGTCATGAATGATTTTTCAATGTAGAGTGGTTCGTGAATGACTTAACAATGTTAGAGTGGTTCGTAAATAATAATTAATCCACGCTGGAGTGGTTCGTGAAAAATAATTAATCAATGCTAGATTAGTTCGTGACTATTAATTAATCAATGCTAGAATGGTTCGTGAATAATAATTAATGCATGCTAGAGTGGTCCGTGAATAATAATTAATCTATGCTAGAGTGGTTCGTGAATAATGATGTATCAATCGAACAAAATCTAATCCTACATTATCTTCGTATAAAATAATGAATTTTTAAGAGTATGTGAGGGACACAAATCACATTGGAACCAAAGAACCGAAGCTCAACCCCCGCAAGCACAACTAGGTGAGTACATCGTACACAAGACGTACATAAAACCCAACCTAACCTAACTTAACCTAACGCAAAGTAACCCAACCTAACCGAACACAACCTATGCTAATATATTTTCCTAATTCCTATCCAGTTCTCATTTCCCTCAAAAGGTCCACTACCACTCACATGATGAGTAAAGGATCCACTACCACTCACAGCGGTATAGAGCCCACTACCACTCACAGAATGGGTAAAGGATCCACTACCACTCACAGAATGTGTAAAGGATCCACTATCACTCACAGGATGGGTATAGGGTCCACTACCACTCACAGAATTGGTAAAGGGTCCACTACCACTCACAGGATGGGTAAAGGGTCCACTACCACTCACAGGATGGGTAAAGGATCCACTACCACTCACAGGATGGGTAAAGGATCCACTACCACTCACAGGATGGGTAAAGGGTCCACTACCACTCACAGGATGGGTAAAGGGTCCACTACCACTTACAGGATGGGTAATGGGTCCACTACCACTCACAGCGGTATAGAGCCCACTACCACTCACAGAATGGGTAAAGGGTCCACTACCACTCACAGAATGGGTAAAGGATCCACTACCACTCACAGAATGTGTAAAGGATCCACTATCACTCACAGAATGTGTAAAGGATACACTATCACTCACAGGATGGGTAAAGGGTCCACTACCACTCACAGAATTGGTAAAGGGTCCACTACCACTCACAGAATTGGTAAAGGGTCCACTACCACTCACAGGATGGGTAAAGGATCCACTACCACTCACAAGATGGCAACATTTGCCACTTCTGGAACCTGTTACTTTCTCGCAAGAACATTTTCTCGCATTTTTTTAAGGGTTTATATTGAAAGCAACTTAACCAGCAGACGATGATCACATTCAAATTTCTGTGAGGGCTACAACCATGACCTAAGATTCAAGATTCAATTCAAGACCTAAGTTTCTCAGGTGGTATGATGATCAACTGGGGAAGACATGGAATAACTACCTATGAACATGTAAGATCGGTCGCTTTGGGTTGTGTTTGGTCCAGATAGAAGAGGTTAGGTTAGGTTAGGATAGGAGAGGATAGAATAGGTCAGGTTACGATAGGATAGGTCAGGTTACGATAGGATAGGTCAGGTTACGGTAGGATAGGTTAGATTAGGATAGGATAGGTTAGATTATGATAGGATAGGTTAGGTTAGGGTAGGTTTGGTTACGAGAGATTAGGTTAGGAAAGGTTCTATTTGGCTAAGTAGAAATTATTATAGAGTCAGTAATTGAAGACAATCATCGTAATATTATTCAGGAATCGCGAGCTTCCAATCAGCATGACCTAGATACACGAAAATCCTTGGAGCGTATATAATTATAGCCAACAGGCACTTAAGAGAACGAGGCTCTTAAAAGACATTGCCTCGACAGCCAAAATATAAAATCTTTACACGACTGAAAACGTGCCTCCGTGGAATACAGATGAACAGTACTTCCTTCCATCCTAAGGTAAGTACACATGACAGGGATGAAAGTTTCATCAAACAATCGCGATGGAGCGGACCCTAACAATCAAGACACACAGACAAACAGTCGCGATGAATCAAATCAAAACAAGATAGGCATGTGCCCAAAAATATCGCCATGAATTAAGTCAAAACAATCAAGACAGACAGACATAAACCATCACGATAAAGCGGACATAAACACAAACATGCGCACGTGTTCCCACAAGGCACGACCAAAAACATCTGACGCACGTGCATAAACACACCAGCTGACTGTCTACACAACTCCCCCTCCTAGCAAGTTATTTTGTGTAAGTTTTAATACATGTTTTGCAAAAGAAGGTGGAAGATTGACTCGTACATACCGAAATTCACGATATATTCAAGATCATGGAATACATACACGAGCATGAAATAAGTACAGGAACATGAAGTACATTTAACAAATACAAGAGCCTGTAGCTCAGACTGCATACACCATATGAAACGAAGAACAATAACATATCCAGTAAAATAATGTAATGTTCTTTGCGCCATAAAAGTACACGCACGAAGAATAAATAAATCTGTAATACAAGAAAAAACTTACGAGAGTACATATTTTAGAGGACATAAGAGCAAACAAGAACACCACACATAACATAAAAGGAATGCATATAAAAACAAAGCAAGGAAATTTATTGACAAAACAAGATACTATAAATATCAACAAAACACAGGTACAGGTAACCCCATTCAAGGTAGAAATCAGTAAGTAATTTACGCTTATAACAACAATAAACTCAGCTCAAAGACATCAAAATAACAAACCCAAAAGCAAGAACATCCCAAAATAACAAAACGAGCAAAACAGACATACAACATATAAACACAAGAAAAAAAGTCTTTCCACCTCGCTTGTTATAAACTTGGGAGCCCCCAGGTGCCATTCTCTCCCCATGTTTAGACTCGCTATAAAAGCCTGTAGACAGATGTGCTCCAAGACAAAACAGGGACGAACGCCAGACGCGATCCCAAGTATAAATATATGTTAGTGGGTGGGAATACCAGGGAAGGAGTGCCAAGGGTAGGGCACCAAGGGAAGGGTGCCAAGACCGGAGTTGTCAAGGGCAACACGACTTGGATAAAGAGCAAGACTTGGGCACCAGGTACCACTTGGGTACAGAGCAACACATGGACACAGAGCAACACTTGGGTACAGAGCAACACTCGAGTATAGAGCAACCTAGTTTTGTCAAATGGTCCCAACAGCGCCAGAGTTCAAGCTTTTGACAGCAAAAGTGTCAACATCAGAGTATCAGAGCAAGAATACTTGATTTAGGGGATGTTAGTACACGGAGGAGGATTTGAACACCAGATCTAGGATTCACTAAGCATTTACCCATCCACTTACGATACCTTTACATCTTTCAACAAACATCGTGGCTTTATTTACATTTATTGTTTATGAGTCCCGAAGCACTAAGAGGTTTCCTTATAACAATAATACCCATGGACTGTGAAGATTCGAAGCTCGTAAACAGTTTAATAATTAAACAAAGCCGTCATGATTGTTGAAAGAGGTACAGGTTTCGTAAGTGGACGGGTAAATTCTTAATGAAACCAGGCCCTGGACACAGTGCCAGAACTTGAATGACAGTGAAAGGATGCCAGGCCCTAGTGCCAAAACATAGAGATGCCAGCATTTCAATGTCAGGGCGGGTGTGTCATTGTAGAAACGCCATATGGTAGTCGCGTCTTTTTTTGCCTTTATTTCAAGGTGAGGCACAACCAATCAGTGACTACACAACCAATCAGTGACCACACAACCAATCAGTGACCCACAACCCATCAGTGACCACACAATAATCAGTGACCCACAACCAATCAGTGACCCACAATCAATCAGTAACCAGACAGCCAATCAGTGACCACACAATAATCAGTGACCCACAGACACTCAGTGACCCACAAACAATCAGTGACCCACAACCAATCAGTGACCCACAATCCATCAGTGACCACACAATAATCAGTGACCCACAACCAATCAGTGACCCACAACCAATCAGTGACGCACAACCAATCAGTGACGCACAACCAATCAATGACCCACAACCAATCAGTGACCCACAACTAGTCAATGACCCACAACCAATCAGTGATTCACTAATCATCACGCATTGGTATCTTACACATACATTCATGTGCATTCATGTGCATTCATGACCCGTATGGTAAACTCACAGTGTATGTGTGTATGTACACACGAGTAGCGGGGGTAAACCTCTGGATGTGTATATATATATATACATTTGTTCCCACAAATCGTCATCTCTCTCACGGTGTTATACCGCGCCTGCATGAACCCGATTTTCCTCGGCTGAATGGTTTGGCCTTCATTAGTGTGCGGATGGAGCAAGTGCTGCCTTCTCCTCGGCGTTCCTCGAGGACTTCATAACGGCTGCCTTCTTCTAGGCGTAGTTTGGACGATCCAGAACAGCTGCCTTCTTATCGACGTAGCTCGGGGAATCCAGAACAGCTGCCTTCTTCTCGAAGTACTTTAGGGAATCCACAACGACTGCCTTCTCCTCGGCGTAGTTTGGGGGATCCACAACGGCTGCCTTTTCATAGGCGTAGCTCGGAGGATCCACATCGGCTGGCTTCCTTAGCGTAACTTAGGGGATCCACAGGACACCCAGGGAAGGGAAGGTGTACCCAGCGTCAACTCGGCTCACACACCTGGTAGTCAATATGACACTTCATCATTGCAATAGCGAGGTTGTCTGCAGACTGTGTTGTTTGCACAGCACGAGCATTTGGTGTGTGGTTTGTCTTTTGTTAGTTCTTGGGAGAGAGGAAAAAATGTAAAGAGGGAGCGAAAAATAAATAATCTGAAATATATATATGCGAACGGTCCCCAAGCCAATATGCAACTGAAAACTCTTCACCCCTGAAGGATTCGAACCCAGACAGCAAGGGCTCCAGGCACCTTAGCGTATCCAGTACCCAAATCTTTCTCTCTGGCTCTTGCAGGATTTCACCTCCCAGACGGTGCCTGGTAGCTGTGTGTGTGTGTGTGTGTGTGTGTGTGTGTGTGTGTGTGTGTGTGTGTGTGTGTGTGTGTGTGTGTGTGTGTGTGTGTGTGTGTGTGTATGTGTGTGTATGTGTGTGTGTGTATGTGTGTGTATGTGTGTGTATGTATGTGTGTGTGTGTGTGTGTGTGTAATTACCTAAGTGTAATTACCTAAGTGTAGTTACAGGATGAGAGCTACGCTCGTGGTGTCCCGTCTTCCCAGCACTCTTTGTCATATAACGCTTTGAAACTACTGACGGTCTTGGCCTCCACCACCTTCTCACTTAACTTGTTCCAACCGTCTACCACTCTATTTGCGAAGGTGAATTTTCTTATATTTCTTCGGCATCTGTGTTTAGCTAGTTTAAATCTATGACCTCTTGTTCTTGAAGTTCCAGGTCTCAGGAAGTCTTCCCTGTCGATTTTATCAATTCCTGTTACTATTTTGTACGTAGTGATCATATCACCTCTTTTTCTTCTGTCTTCTAGTTTTGGCATATTTAATGCTTCTAACCTCTCCTCGTAGCTCTTGCCCTTCAGTTCTGGGAGCCACTTAGTAGCATGTCTTTGCACCTTTTCCAGTTTGTTGATGTGCTTCTTAAGATATGGGCACCAAACAACAGCTGCATATTCTAGCTTTGGCCTAACAAAAGTCATGAACAATTTCTTTAGTATATCGCCATCCATGTATTTAAATGCAATTCTGAAGTTAGAAAGCATTGCATAGGCTCCTTGCACAATATTCTTTATGTGGTCCTCAGGTGATAGTTTTCTATCTAGAACCACTCCTAGATCTCTTTCTTTATCAGAATTCTTTAAAGATTTCTCACATAATATATAGGTTGTGTGGGGTCTATGTTCTCCTATTCCACATTCCATAACATGACATTTATTAACATTAAATTCCATTTGCCAAGTGGTGCTCCATATACTTATTTTGTCCAGGTCTTCTTGAAGGGCATGACAATCATCTAAATTTCTTATCCTTCCTATTATCTTAGCATCATCAGCAAACATGTTCATATAATTCTGTATACCAACTGGTAGATCATTTATGTACACAATAAACATCACTGGTGCAAGAACTGAACCCTGTGGTACTCCACTTGTGACATTTCTCCATTCCGATACATTCCTCTGATTACTGCCCTCATTTTTCTATCAGTCAGAAAATTTTTCATCCATGATAGAAGCTTACCTGTCACCCCTCCAATATTTTCCAGTTTCCAGAACAACCTCTTATGTGGAACTCTGTCGAAAGCCTTTTTTAGGTCCAGATAGATGCAGTCAACCCAACCATCTCTTTCCTGTAATATCTCTGTGGCTCGATCATAGAAACTGAGTAAATTCGATACACAGGATCTTCCAGATCGAAAACCATACTGTCTGTCTGAAATTATATCATTTCTCTCCAGGTGTTCTACCCATTTAGTTTTGATTAGCTTTTCCAATACTTTCACTATTACACTTGTCAATGATACCGGTCTATAATTGAGGGGGTCTTCCCTGCTGCCACTTTTGTAGATTGGAACTATGTTAGCCTGTTTCCACACGTCTGCTACGATTCCTGTACACAGGGATGCCTGAAAGATCAGGTGAAGTGGAATGCTGAGTTCAGATGCACATTCTCTCAGAACCCATGGTGAAACGCCATCTGGGCCAGCTGCTTTGTTCTTCCCGAGCTCCTTTAGCATATTTTCCACTTCATCTCTAGACACCTCTATCCGCTCTATGTTGTTCTCTGGAATTCTTATTGTGTCTGGTTCTCTGAAGATTTCATTTTGTACAAACACACTTTGGAACTTTTCATTTAATGTTTCACACATTTCCTTTTCATTTTCCGTGAATCTGTTTCCCATTTTCAACCTCTGGATATTATCCTTTACCTGCAATTTGTTGTTTATGAATTTGTAGAATAGGCCCGGTTCTGTTTTACATTTATCTGCTATCCCTTTTTCAAAATTTCTTTCTGCCTCTCTCCTTACTGCTGTATAGTTGTTTCTCGCATCTTTGTATCGCTGGTATGTTTGGGGGTTTGGCCTCTTCCTATACTGTGTGTGTGTGTGTGTGTATGTGTGTGTGTGTGTGTGTGTGTGTGTGTGTGTGTGTGTGTGTGTGTGTGTGTGTGTGTGTGTGTGTGTGTGTGTGTGTGTGTGTGTGTGTGTGAGTGTGTGTGTGTGTGTGAGTGCGTGTGTGTGTGTGTGTGTGTGTAAACATTTTCTACTTGATGCTCACTGACAAAAGCCATAGAGATTTTCGATTAACCACAGTCAGGAGCTCAAGTATGTTGAGGCCAAGAAAGATGCAAGAGGGCAATCCTCTTTCTTGTTTAAGGTTCTTTTAGTTTCTCAGATTTGACTCACTTCTAGGCCATTTGGAAAAAAAAATTCTTAGTGGATGAGAAAAAGACAATTCTTCAGTGAACTCACCTAGTAGAAAGAGGAGTAGTGTAGTATGTTGACCAGACCACACACTAGAAAGTCAAGGGACGACGACGTTTCGGTCCGTCCTGGACCATTCTCAAGTCGATTGAGAATGGTCCAGGACGGACCGAAACGTCGTCGTCCCTTCACTTTCTAGTGTATGGTTTGGTCAACATATTTCAGCCACGTTATTGTGACTCCTCGTCTGCATATAGTGTAGTATATGTGTTGAGTGTTGAGTGTAGAAATGTAGAGTGGTGTATGTGCATTCACCTTGGCAATGATACGTGCATTAACAGTAACGTGACAATACCATTTACTTCTGTAAGGACAGTCACGTTTGACTATCAGGACTGCTGAATTTACTGTGACTTCACCAATACTCCTTAAAATGGAAGTCGGCCTTGAATGTGAGTACTTGTGACTTCCTTCTGGCTAAACCACTTCTCTCTGAAAGGCAAATCAGGCATGACAGTAATGGCTCCTGACTTCAATGCGGAAAGGAAAGGCTTTTTTTACAATGACCGACGGCAAAGGTTAATGTTTGTGATGACAGCTTATTATGACCTCTAGTTAGGAGATTCAAAAGAATATCTTTCAAACTGTCTCGAAGTCTTTAATTTAAACTCCTGTGTGCCTGCCAGTGCTGTCACGAACCAGCAGCAATGGTCTCATCAGCTGTGATTTGATGATTTATGTATGACACATCTACATGAAAGATGTACGACTGCAACTTAAGAATACATTCATGTGTTAATTAAACTCTCTTCCCGGAGAGTGTAAATAAAGTCTGAAATTTAACCTTTTTTTACTTCAACTGGTTATCGATATTATTGTGCGTAAGGTGTATCTTTGAAGAAAAAATGTATTTACATTTGTTATTTACCGTTTAATTTATAAATACATTTATGTATTTACATAATTGAGGTATTATCGATTCCTTCCCATTATCATAGCATATTCCTCAAAGATATCTTCCATTCCATTTCCTTGAAAAACGTTTCTGAATTACAAATGTAGTCCATTATCATAAGAGTCTTACTGACATCTGTTTCTTTCACTTTCCACTATAACTTCTCATCCGCTTTCCCGGCTTCCTACTACTATTCTGCTCCAATGGTATACACTTCAGGTCTATCTTCGTTCGTCCTTCGTCCTATCTTCGTCCTATCTCCCGTCCTCCCTTCGTCCGTCCTTCTTACCTCTTTATGGTAACTTTCTAAAGACACTTTTCACTCCCTTTCTCTTTCACGAAACATGATGTTCATATCTTCTTGTTTCGTATTCCCCCTTCAAGCCATCTTTCTGTGTTTTGTTTGTTCTACATAGCAATTCAGTTCTGTGTCCTTTCCTTTCCCCTTTTTCCTGACTTCCTCACCAGATGTGTTCTTCTAACTCAGTCGCCTCTACGAGAATCCTTACCATAGCATAATCCCATTCCATGACGTTTCCCGGTGCTCTCTTCTGTTCCATCTCCATGATAATACTTTCAGGTGTCTTTTCGCATCCCATTTCCATGACAACCTTTCCTGATGTATCCCTCCCATCTCATTTCCATGGTGATCGTCCTTGAAAATCTTTTCTCCCCAATTTCTACGATACCGTATTTTTCCACGGCCACTATTTTGTTTTTCTTCTTGTTTTGGATGGGGGGTTGTGCTCACCATTACCCCTTCGGCCTTGCTCCTCTCGGGTACGCAAAAGCTTGTTTTGTTAGCTTGAAGACATTTCTTTCGACAGTAACAGCAAGTTAAATTTATATTCTGTAAGTTGGGACTCACGTTTACCGTTATTTTTTGATACTTTGGAGAAACTAGCGAGGAAGGTTCCGAAGAATGTTTTACTGAAAACTGCTCTGTGGTGAGCCATTTAAGGTGGCTAGTATGTTTGCATGTTTTCTAATAACCTATGTGTCTAGTTTGGAACTCTAAGCTTATAGTTCAATTAGACATACATACCTACATACATACATACATAAATACATACATACATACACACATACATACATACATACAAACGCGAGCACACACAGAGAATGCGTGTGTGTGTATACTCATACTATACTTGTGTGTGTGTTCAGTTGTGCTAGCGCGGGTTAAGTTCTGGCTCTTTGGTCCTTGTACTCACCTAGTTGTGCTTGCGGGGGTTGACCTCTAACTCAACCCCCCCCCCCCCACACACACAAACCTGTGTGTGTGTGTGTGTGTATTCACCTAGTTGTGCTTGCAGGGGTTGAGCTTTGCTCTTTCGGCCCGCCTCTCAACTGTCAACCAACTGTTACTAACTACTAACTATTTTTTCACACACACACACACACACACACACACACACACACACAGAAAGCAGCTCCGTAACAGCTGTCTAATTCCCAGGTACCAATTTACTGCTAGGTAACAGGGGTATTCAGGGTGAAAGAAACTTTGCCCATTTGTTTCTGCCTGGTCTGTGAATCGAACCCGGGCCAAAGAATTACGAGTGCTGCGTGCTGTTCACTCACCTACCAAATATCTATCTATCTATATATATATATATATATATATATATATATATATATATATATATATATATATATATGTATGTATGTATATATATATATATATATATATATATATATATATATATATATATATATATATATATATATGTATGTATATATATATATATATATATATATATATATATATATATATATATATATATATATATATATATATATATGTATATATATATATATATATATATATATATATATATATATATGTCGTACCTAGTAGCCAGAACGCACTTTTTTGCCTATTATGCAAGGCCCGATTTGCCTAGTAAGCCAAGTTTTTCTGAATTAATATATTTTCTCTATTTTTTTTCTCATGAAATGATAAAGCTACCTATTTCATTATGTATGAGGTCATTTTTTTTTATTGGATTTAAAATTAATGTAGATATATGACCGAACCTAACCAACCCTACCTAACCTAACCTAACCTATCTTTATAGGTTAGGTTAGGTTAGGTAGCCGAAAAAGTTAGGTTAGGTTAGGTTAGGTAGGTTAGGTAGTCGAAAAACAATTAATTCATGAAAACTTGGCTTATTAGGCAAATCGGGCCTTGCATAGTAGGCTGAGAAGTGCGTTCTGGCTACTAGGTACGACATATATATATATATATATATATATATATATATATATATATATATATATATATATATATATATATATATATATAATTCATTTATAATAATAATTAAAATTTTATTAATTAATGTAATTAATAATTTATTTTAAATAAATATTATACATTTCTTACTAAAATATTCAGTGTGATCTCTTGCAAGTAATTACGAAAGAATTATTAGGAAAAAAAATGAACACCAATCCGTGTCTTGATATCCATGGCAGGAAACTCTTTCGTAGGAACTTAAATCCTCTTAAGGACTTCCGTGCCGAGACTTAATCCATTTTTAACATTGCCGCCAACTTAATCTCCCGAGAAAGAAAGAGAGGGATAAAGAGTTTGAGAGCGAGAGAGAAACTGGAGGGAGAGGAAGCCGGGGAATGCGAGAGAGAGAGAGAGAGAGAGAGAGAGAGAGAGAGAGAGAGAGAGAGAGAGAGAGATTTCCTTATAAAAAGAATGAAAACATTGTATGTAAAGTTTGTACAGCAGCAGAAGCCCAAGTAAACACGTTATGGTGTCAGGGCGTGGGTGATGGTGTCAGGGTGTGAGTGACGGTGTCAGGACGTGGGTGATGGTGTCAGGGCGTGGGTGATGGTGTCAGGGCGTGGGTGATGGTGTCAGGGGGAGGGTGATGGTGTCAGGGCGTGGGTGATGGTGTCAGGGCGTAGGTGATGGTGTCAGGGGGAGGGTGATGGTGTCAGGGCGTAGGTGATGGTGTCAGGGCGTGGGTGATGGTGTCAGGGCGTGGGTGACGGTGTCAGGGCGTGGGTGATGGTGTCAGGGGGAGGGTGATGGTGTCAGGGCGTAGGTGATGGTGTCAGGGCGTGGTTGATGGTGTCAGGGCGTGGGTGATGGTGTCAGGGCGTGGGTGATGGTGTCAGGGGGAGGGTGATAGTGTCAGGGCGTAGGTGATGGTGTCAGGGCGTGGGTGATGGTGTCAGGGCGTGGGTGATGGTGTCAGGGCGTGGGAGATGGTGTCAGGGCGTGGGTGATGGTGTCAGGACGTGGGTGACGGTGTCAGGGCGTGGGTGATGGTGTCAGGGCGTGGGTGATGGTGTCAGGACGTGGGAGATGGTGTCAGGGCGTGGGTGATGGTGTCAGGGGGAGGGTGATGGTGTCAGGGCGTGGGTGATGGTGTCAGGACGTGGGTGACGGTGTCAGGGCGTGGGTGACGGTGTCAGGGCGTGGGTGATGGTGTCAGGACGTGGGAGATGGTGTCAAGGCGTGGGTGATGGTGTCAGGGGGAGGGTGATGGTGTCAGGGCGTGGGTGATGGTGTCAGGGCGTGGGAGATGGTGTCAGGGCGTGGGTGATGGTGTCAGGACGTGGGAGATGGTGTCAGGGCGTGGGTGATGGTGTCAGGGGGAGGGTGATGGTGTCAGGGCGTGGGTGATGGTGTCAGAGCGAGGGTGATGGTGTCAGGGCGTGGGTGACGGTGTCAGGGCGTGGGTGATGGTGTCAGGGAGAGGGTGACGGTGTCAGGGCGTGGGTGATGGTGTCAGGGGGAGGGTGATGGTGTCAGGGGGAGGGTGATGGTGTCAGGGCGTGGGTGATGGTGTCAGCGAGGGTGATGGTGTCAGGGGGAGGGTGATGGTGTCAGGACGTGGGTGATGGTGTCAGGGCGTGGGTGATGGTTTCATGGCGTGGGTGATGGTGTCAGGGCGTGGGTGATGGTGTCAGGGCGTGGGTGAGTTTTTGTTTTAATATTGTTTTCTACCACAGACGTGACCACACATTTACAATACTAACCATCATATTTATATTTTCTTCTGGCCTCCATAAACAGGGTTAGAGATCTGTTAAACATATAGTTCAGTAATTTATTAACCAATAAACCACAGAAAGTGATTGTAGTGCCTTTAAAATGCTAACCTAACCTACAAACGTAAATTACTTACTTAGTATCCCAGATGAGCCACAGAGACGTTAGAAAGAATTTTTTCAGTGCCAGAGTAGTTAATAAATGTAATACCCTACGAAGTGATGTGGTGGAGGCTGACTCCATACACAGTTTCAAATATAGGTATGATTGAGCCCAGTAGGCTCAGGGATCTGTACACCAGTTGATTGACGGTTGAGAGGCGGGACCAAAGAGCCAAAGCAATCACAACTAGGTGAATACACTCACTCACATTGATGTCTCTCCTACTCAAAGACAGGGTAAGATAGCTGCTATAGAAACTAGTGTGTTATTAAGCACTTAACCACTGAAGGTGATTAAGATACTTTTACACGCTAAGGTTATAGTTAATTCACATACATTGTATAACACTGATGCATTACATAGTCAATCTTGGGTACAAGTCCAATATATCATCAAGTGTTCTAGTGTTCATAGAGTATTTACAGAGTTCAACATACCTCAGCCCAGGATGGCGAAAGTCAGTCAATATAGGACATTCTACAATATAATGTTCAAGGAAGTGCATGTTTTCCCTTTCAAAAAGCCGACACTTTTGTACTCGACATTTGGCTATTGAAAAAGCTGCCACATACGACAATATCCCTGATGTATTCTGGCCACTATAACATCACATTGCCGAGTTCTTGCTCTATTAGTTCCATATATATATATATATATATATATATATATATATATATATGTGTGTGTGTGTGTGTGTGTGTGTGTGTGTGTGTGTGTGTGTGTGTGTGTGTGTGTGTGTGTGTGTGTGTGTGTGTGTGTGTGTGTGTATCACGAAAATAAACACGTGATTAAAAATGTGACAGTGTCAGACCACGGATCAAAATTGAAACAGGAATTTCCTTAAGTACTTTCGTATATTCATACATCTTCAGAAGGAGTGAATGTATTATTATACGAATGTATTAATATACGAAAGTACTTAAGGAAATTCCTGTTTCAATTTTCCTCCGTGGTCTGACACTGTCATATATATATATATATATATATATATATATATATATATATATATATATATATATATATATATATATATATATATATATATATATATATATATATTTATTCAGAGGAATTCGAAGAAGTGTTTGACTTGCAACAATGATCGAACCCGTCTGTGACATTCATCAATGTTTCCCATTGTTGTGTTTTTCAAGAGATCCATAACCTTTAAGCACCTTTTTGCATTATTATTTTTGTATCAACCCATGTATATCTTGTAACCATCAAATGCATAATAAAGAACAAAAAATAAAAAAGGAAGGGGGTGGTAGGAGAAAAGCACACAGAAACTGTATTGGAGGGGATCTAAACATTCCCTCTAATGCGTTATGCGTGGTTTCCTCCGAGGCTATGGGTCCCCCTTCTTCCAGCGAGAGGTGGTACTCCCTTCCACATATATATATATATATATATATATATATATATATATATATATATATATATATATATATATATATATATATATATATATATGTCGTACCTAGTAGCCAGAACGCACTTCTCGGCCTACTATGCAAGGCCCGATTTGCCTAATAAGCCAAGTTTTCCTGAATTAATATATTTTCTCGAATTTTTTTCTTATGAAATGATAAAGCTACCCATTTCATTATGTATGAGGTCAATTTTTTTATTGGAGTTAAAATTAACGTAGATATATGACCGAACCTAACCAACCCTACCTAACCTAACCTAACCTATCTTTATAGGTTAGGTTAGGTTAGGTAGCCGAAAAAGTTAGGTTAGGTAGTCGAAAAACAATTAATTCATGAAACTTGGCTTATTAGGCAAATTGGGCCTTGCATAGCAGGCTGAGAAGTGCGTTCTGGCTACTAGGTACGACATATATATATATATATATATATATATATATATATATATATATATATATATATATATATATATGCAACTGATGATCAGAAAACACTGATCATTTTATGCGGAAAATCCACAGAGAAATATGAAATGAGGTGAACGTTTCGGCTTGTTAAAGCCTTTGTCAACACCAGACTGACAGTCTGGTGTTGACAAAGGCTTTAACAAGCCGAAACGTTCACCTCATTTCATATTTCTCTGTGGATTTTCCGCATATATATATATATATATATATATATATATATATATATATATATATATATATATATATATATGCCTCCTCACGATATTTAACATAATGTTTAATGCTACAACTTGCTAATGATTTCAGGTGTTTGTGAGTCTGTGAGGCCAGTGAGATTTTCTTTAGATATTTGTTTAAGTATTCTCTATGTCACTGCTAATGAAACAGCCATATCAATTTCTACTACTGGTCTACTACAGAATGTCCTTGCAAGCATGAGGGTGGCAGGGCGTGGGTGAAAGAACGGGAGGGAGGGAGAGAGAGAGAGAGAGAGAGAGAGAGAGAGAGAGAGAGAGAGAGAGAGAGAGAGAGAGAGAGAGAGAGAGAGAGAGAGAGAGAGAGAGAGGGAGGGAGAGAGGGAGAGAGAGAGGGAGGGAGGGAGAGAGAGAGGGAGGGAGGGAGGGAGGGAGGGAGGGAGGGAGGGAGGAAGGGAGGGAGGAAGGAAGGAAGGAAGGAAGGAAGGAAGGAAGGAAGGAAGGAAGGAAGGAAGGAAGGGAGGGAGGGAGGGAGAGAAGCAGTGAGAACAGGAGGAAGGGAAAGGGAACTGGAGGGTTAGAAAATGGGAGTGAGTGAGGAAAGGACAGAACGGGGTGGAGGGAGAGAGAACAGGACGGGAGTTAGTAAACATGAAGAAGCAAAGGAGAGAGAGAAAACAAGGAGTGACAAAAGAAGAGACAAAATATATTAAATGTGAATATTGTGTTTAAACTTAAAAAAAATTACAAAGCACATATTACAGTAAGCAAATTCACTAATTCACATCCTTCTCTATAGCAAAAAAAAAATGGAAAACAATAATGAGAAGAAAATATGAGTGTATGAATACCAAAATAGTGGAGGTAAAGAATGTGAGGCGCTGACAAGGTTCCCTGCGGGACGCGGACGGCTCCCTCCGACACACCAACTTAATTCGTTGACACGCTCCGGCTCCCCAAGATAATACTGAGACATCACATTCCTCCAGCCCTTGGGGACTTGCAACCCATTGGCGAAGTAGCGCTCGCGCTGCTGCTGCTGCTGCTGCTGCCGGCAGAAGGTGTAATTGGAGAGGGATGGAGAGAGAGAGCGAGCGAGCGAGAGAGAGAGAGAGAGAGAGAGAGAGAGAGAGAGAGAGAGAGAGAGAGAGAGAGAGAGAGAGAGAGAGAGAGAGAGAGAGAGAGAGAGAGAGAGAGAGAGAGAGTGTTCTCACCTTGTAGTGCCTCAGAAGGTTGAGCTTGAGGCGCTTTGGTCCCGCCTCTCAACTGTCAATCAACTGGTGTACAGATTCCTGAGCCTACTGGGCTCTATCATATCAACATCTGAAACTGTGTATGGAGTCAGCCTCCACCACATCACTGCCTAATGCATTCCGTCAGTAAACTACTCTGACACTGAAAAAGTTCTTTCTAACGTTCCTGTGGCTCTTTTGGGTACTCAGTTTCCACCTGTGTCCCCTTGTTCACGTCACACCCGTGTTAAACAGTTTATCTGTATCTACCCTGCCAATTCCTGAAAATTTTATAGGTAGTAATTAAGTCTCTCGTAACTCTTGTCTCCCAGTGTCGTAAGGTTTAGTTCCAGCAATCTTTCCTCGTAGCTCATACCTCTCAGTTCGGGGACTAGCGTGGTGGCACGCGCGCGTGTGTGTGTGTGTGTGTGTGTGTGTGTGTGTGTGTGTGTGTGTGTGTGTGTGTGTGTGTGTGTGTGTGTGTGTGTGTGTGTGTGTGCGCGCGTGTGTGTGTGTGTGCGCGCGCGCGCCTTTACTGATGTTGATGTTTTTGAGTTAAAAGCCCTTAACATTATGCAATGGAAAGTAAAATTAAACGAACCTTTATGCAATGGCTTATATTTCCCGTTGCAAGAGTCAAAATGACTCTTGCAAACATTTGTTGTAATCCGTACAACAATGGACCATTGTTGATCCATTGATATAGATAATAATAATTCAATCTCTCAGGTAACATTCATCTGAACTTGTAATGGGATCCATTCAATTCCCCGAGTCCTCGTCCACATTAATGTATACAGACATCCTATTGCCGTAGATAACATTTCATCCAATCTGCACACTTAATAAACCGCAATGTTTATGTTAATAAAAATAAAATAGAAAATTCTGGTGTTTCAGTGAGTCTAAAAGCACCATAATATCGACGCAATCTCGAAAAAAATGAGCATTGGGCTCAATAGGTTAAATCGTTTCTAGTTAGGCAAAACCACTTTAATTTTGACGCTTGTCAAGAGGGCGGACGGACATTTTCCCCATCTATCTCTCTGTGTCTGCGGTACAAGTTTTAAGGTGAAAAGAAACTTCATTGTATTTCAAAAAATCATATTAAATTTTACTTGTTTTTTAAATATATTTTTAATAGTTAATTGATAACGTTTTTTCTACGTACAAATTTTTAGAACGTAAAGATTTAAAGCATTAGCAGCAGCAGCAGCAGGCGACGAGTCCTTGGGTACACTGTCAGGGTTTTATTATCATGGAAACTCGTATGTCACATTAGTCCTCTACCAGCTGCACGCTGCTTCACAGCATTTTTTTTAGGTAATATATCTTCAGCAAAATAACTTAATTAAGCGGTATACTTTAAAAATAATAATTCTTAAAAAGTAAAATTTTCCTGGTGAATTTTAATAACTGTATCTGAGGTCCTGTTAAGTGTCTTTCGACTGCCCTGTTAAAGTGCATTTTCTAAAATTAGATGAAGTCTAACAGAAAAATATCTGTTAATCTCTGTACAAAATAATTTTTCAGCTTGAGTTTGCATAAGATTAAAGTGATAAGAAAATCAGCAGGAGTCATGAGGAGGATTCGAACCTATGCACTGAAGACGCTCTACACCACTACACCATGACATGGTCAAAAGCACTGCAACCCGGGATTCGATCAACCCGGGATTATAGGGTTTCTGAGGCTGCGGTGGAAGACTCATGATTTCTAGACTGCAAGCCAGAGTGCATGGGGGCATTGTGTGTAAACCCTGTTTCAGCTTCACTGGAAGCCTCAGGAACCCTAGAGGACTCAGACGAGTCCCAGGTTGTAATGTTTTTGACCATGTCGTAGTGTAGTGATCTAAAGAGCGTGCCTGGGAGAGACCAGACCACAGGTTCAAGTCCTCCTCATGACTTGTACTGATTTTCTCAATGATACGTCACGTTAATTCAATTTTTTTGTGTTAATTTAAATTTAAAGTGATGTAAGATTACATAATTGTAAACTTACATTAACAGATACGGAAAAGCTTCTTATTAGCGCTAAAGCTCTTCTCGAACAGTAAAACTTAAGAAATTAAATTTTCACTTAGTTCATTTAAAATCTTCCAGCGAATCATAACATTATTATTTAACCAAAATATTACTATTTAGAAGCAATCTAAAACGACTGGAACCATTGGACTGTCAAACTGGAGTCTTGTGCGCAGTAATCAAGAGCAATCAAGTCACAGCTGGCAGGTCCTGGGTTCGATCCCAGCAGCAGGATACACATCTAGCATATTTCTTTTCAACTGATGCGCCTGTTCACCTACCAGTAAATATATACCAAGGAGTTAACCAAATGTGTGGGATTCATCCTGGGTAATGTCAGAAGTTGCTCTTGGATAAACCTAACATGCTCCCTGTCGTCGATAATGGGGAACTATATGTAAAAGACACATCATTATTAAAACAAAGGACCGTCGGATTCACAACATATTATCATGCGCTAAATTTATTAGCGTGAATGATAACCTGTTTTTGTCCTTCATTCAACTTTATTACATTCAAAATTATGACTCAAAAAAATTCTTCATTCACATCCAGTCCGTACTGAAAGCACTGTCTTGCCATTTGGGTTAATTCAATAATATAAAAGTAAATCTTTTGGGGTTCAATAGTCCATTTGTGTACGTTTGACCACAATAACATTATAGGAGAATGGGCTGTCATTATCCCAGCACTATTGTAACATACTTAAGCCACCGGCATCATTATTGTGCATGTTAATGGTCGTGCTTCAACACCACTCTCCTCCTGTGGACGAGTGATTCATCAATTATACGATGGTAATTAAATGAGAAAGATATCTATCGCAAATTTTATCGTCCGTGCGCATCACATCGCATGTGCTGCATCACATCGCATGTGCTGCATGACATAACATGTGCTGCATCACATCGCATGTGCTGCATCACATTACATGTGCTGTATCACATAGCATGTCCTGCATCACATCGCATATGCTGCATCACATTACATGTGCTGCATCACATCGCATGTGCTGCATCACATTACATGTGCTGCATCACATCGCATGTGCTGCATCACATTACATGTGCTGCATCACATTACATGTGCTGCATCACATAGCATGTGCTGCATCACATCGCATATGCTGCATCACATTACATGTGCTGCATCACATCGCATGTGCTGCATCACATTACATGTGCTGCATCACATAGCATGTGCTGCATCACATCGCATATGCTGCATCACATTACATGTGCTGCATCACATCGCATGTGCTGCATCACATTACATGTGCTGCATCACATAGCATGTGCTGCATCACATCGCATATGCTGCATCACATTACATGTGCTGCATCACATCGCATGTGCTGCATCACATTACATGTGCTGCATCACATTACATGTGCTGCATTACACCGCCCGTGCAGCATTCAAGTACATGTGCTGAATTACATTAGTTTTCAAAGTATTGGAGAGGTTTGTGTTCATCATAATTGCGGCATTCATCGTTAAGGGTAGAATATTTGTGTTAATACACTCATTAAGATACGGCTACTGATTTGTCTAATGCTGTTTAGAATATTATTACTAATACTTTAAACAACAGTTACAGATCTACCGTTATGTTGGTCGCTTCTACACTCTACTCTCAGTTTTACATGTATCACAAATTTTAACAGAAAATACGAAACGTCACTGAATACTGACGTTAATTTTGTATTTTTTTTTCGTTTCCGAATGCAAAAACGAAACAAAATATTTGCAGCAATTTTTGTGACGTAATACAATATTCAAACAGACGTCAGCCTTTGGTATTATTGCGAGTGTTATTTAGACTTATTATTACGTTGTAGGGGATGTGTTTGTTTTGTTGTTTAGTTGTTGGAGCTGCTGTTGTTGATGGGACTGCTGTTACTGCTGCTGCTACTATTGTCTATGGTGTTGTTGCATGAACTGTTGTATCTGCTGCTGCTGTTGTTGCTTGAGAAGTTGTTACGGCTGATTATTTTATTGCATGGATATTCCTGCGCGGGCCCGCAGCCTCTGGCTCCCCCATTAGTGTTACTTGTCGTAGGCGGTGGATGAGCGCTTATGACTCGTATGTTGGCTTCAGGAAGATTATATCCAATTTTCTGAACAACTTCTGCACTGTTCAATCTCAGTGGGAATATTATTTGGTTTGTAACTCTGCACTGTTTCCAGTGCACTGTTTCTGCATAATGTTCCAGTGGTCTGTCGGGTATTTCTCCAGTGCTGACATTTCATCTCTTCTGCTTGAACCTGCAAGCGTATTTCCAATGCACGTGGGTATCCAAGCCTGATGTGGTGTAAATGATCTTCTGTTCTTCAATTTTCTCTTTCATCAAAATAAGTGGTTCACAGTTGGCTGAAATCTTGTACCAACCCGCAGATGCTGATGCTCCCGCTGCTGTGTTATGATCACTGTATATCATCTGCATTGTTCTGTCTCTAATTATTTTCTTAACTTGTGCTAGACTCTATGGAACGTAAATGTCTACATTCCTGCAATATCATTTACTGGTATTCCTACATGACTTGGAAGCCAGTTCATATGTATACGACGACCTTGGAGTTTGAGTGTCTGCATTAATGCTATAACATTTGTAGTCAGATGGACTTTAGTGCTCTAGTTGCAAAGTTTCAATGGCAGTTTTCGAATCTTCATGATAACGTGTTCTGTTCGGTAAGGACATGTTCCAAAGCTTACTGAATGGCAAACATCCGTGTTAATTTCAGCACCCGTTTGAGTCTCCAATTAACTATGTAATCTCCTGCCATACCTACCCAACCACTTGGGCTGGAAGGTAGAGCGACGGTCTGTCTTCTAGAGATTGGCGTTCAATCCCCGACCATCCAAGTGGTTGGGCACCATTCCTTCCCCCGTCCCAACACTAATCCTTATCCTGATTCTTTTCATGTTTTACATGGCTCCGTTTACATGGTTTTACATGGTTGTAATGGATTAGCACTTTCTCCTGATTGTTCCCTTCCTGCCTTACCTGTGGTTCCTGATTCTTATCTCTGATGGTCTACTGATCCGTGTATGAAGTATGTGAAGCTGTCAGATACCAAGTTTGTTGCTCTATTTATCTGTGAAAATCTAACATTATGATTATAACTCATCTTGTATGTACTTTTACCTGAATGAACATTTAATTTGATTAGATTAGCACGCGCTGACCGCCATAGCTCACTGGAAGAGCAACATGTTACTTCTGCTTCGCCTCACAACTCTACCAACAATGTGCCACGACAATAAGGTCTCTAATTAGTGTCCTGCTTGATACTTGATGCTTGCAATCATTTGAAGTAGATCTACTTTTCAGCATTATCCGAGGACTGGGGAATGACTTTGGTATGCTGACCATTTTTTACTCATGACACATTGCCTTTCCACCTGGATAAGTTTTAGAAGTCAAGTGACAAAAAAACTAGCAAATATTTGCATTATAAATAGAAAGAGACAACTCGCTTAATTTCCTTGACATAGATGTCAAAGTATATAGAGCCTTATGTCATATATAGTATGACAAAGTATGTCATAGGGTCTTCATAAATGGCTATAGTAACCTTCACTCTTAAAGCATCAATATTACGAAGTGACTAACTTCCTTTTTTTGTCATTTATAATCTGAAATTCACTGAAGGCAAGTTCCAGGGCATCATTGATTTCTACCTAAAACTTGAATATCTCATGTATTTCATTCAGCCCAAAGTGAACAAAGATTGTTAACACTAACACAAACAAAACAGACTCAGTACAACGGCTCACTCTTACAACATAACGAAGAGCAAACACCTGCATTTGAGCCAAGAGTTGTATACAAAATATCCACCCACAATCAGCATCCCTCTCAGAACCAGAACTAATATCAGGAACATCAAGGCATTTACACAAAAATACCTAGTGACTGCTTAATTACAGTAAAAGAAATTCAGCTCGTTTTTTATTCGCAAGGTTAATTTCTTATGATGTTTTATACAAAAACTCATTAATTACAAACCCTGCACTTTGCTACCTGAGCTACTCTCAAACATTTTGTTCAACGTTTAAGATCGGTATTGATGTCTACTCCTAAAGCGTGTGAGAGAGAGAGAGAGGGGGAGAGAGAGGGAGAGAGAGAGAGAGAGAGAGAGAGAGAGAGAGAGAGAGAGAGAGAGAGAGAGAGAGAGAGAGAGAGAGAGAGAGAGAGAGAGAGAGAGAGAGAGAGAATGGTGAAAGGGAGGGGAAACGTCACTGGGAAACACGAGACCAGAGGTATTGGCACTACACAACAATTAAACCATTGACTGTGACGACAATAACAGAGATGGGGAAGCGAAGCGGCTGAAATAAGCGGCAGTGAGAGAGAGAGAGCGAGAGAGAGAGCGAGAGAAAGAGAGAAAGAGAGAG
Organism: Procambarus clarkii; assembly: GCF_040958095.1. NCBI lineage: Eukaryota > Metazoa > Arthropoda > Malacostraca > Decapoda > Cambaridae > Procambarus > Procambarus clarkii. The sequence continues at coordinate 42,439,842 of NC_091169.1, read as the reverse complement.
AGAGAGAGAGAGAGAGAGAGAGAGAGAGAGAGAGAGAGAGAGAGAGAGAGAGAGAGAGAGAGAGAGAGAGAGAGAGAGAGAGAGAGACAGACAGACAATGTGTAGGAGGAGACGACTGTGAGAAGAGGTGAAAGACTTCAGGCCTGACCGGTGGGTGACGCCCTTCCTGTCGTTGTATTGTGTTGAGAGATCCTCCCTATCTCATCCCTCCTCCTTTTCCTCTCTCTGCATCAGCGTATTATCATCAATATGAACGGCCTCTCCTCATGAACTACATTTTCTCCTCCTATATAGCTTAGTATTGCTAACCCTATTCCCTACACCTTTGTGTTTCATTATTGTAATAACAACACAACCATTCTTTTATGTTTACTAATATCCAGAGATTTTATTCAATAATATTATTGCCACAATGGCCGCATATGTGCATGAGGCCATTGTCATCTCTTAAGGTTTTGATTGCTTATGAGGTAGCTAATATCAGTAGTTTACACACACATACTATTTCTCTTCCCCCCCCCTCTCTCTCTCTCTCTCTCTCTCTCTCTCTCTCTCTCTCTCTCTCTCTCTCTCTCTCTCTCTCTCTCTCTCTCTCTCTCTCTCTCTCTCTATATATATATATATATATATGCAACAATGATCACAAAATCACTGATCCAAGTATGCAGAATAACCACATGTGAAAAATAGAGAATGCTTAACGCGTTTATATATATATATATATATATATATATATATATATATATATATATATATATATATATATATATATATATATATGCGTTATATGTGTATCCTCTAATGCGTTATGTGTGGTTTCCTCCGAGGCTAAGAGTCCCCCTTCTTCCAGCCAGAGGTGGTGTGTGTGTATTCACCTAGTTGTGTTTGCGGGGGTTGAGCTTTGCTCTTTCGGCCCACCTCTCAACTGTCAATCAACTGTTTACTAACTACTTTTTTTCTCTCCACACCACATACACACACCTCAGGAACCAGCCCGTGACAGTTGACGAACTCCAATGTACCTATTTACTGCTAGGTAACAGGGACATTCAGGGTGAAGGAAACTTTGCCCATTTGTTTCTGCCTGGTGCGGGAATCGAATCCGCACCACAGAATTACGAGTCCTCCGCACTATCCACCAGGCTACCAGTCTCCGTAAGTGTGTGTGTGTGTGTGTGTGTGTGTGTGTGTGTGTGTGTGTGTGTGTGTGTGTGTGTGTGTGTGTGTGTGTGTGTGTGTGTGTAAATTAAACACATTTTCCTATGCAGTCATGCTCATAGAGTACATATTGTGCAGAAATGGCGGAAAAAGGGTGGACAAAATCTCCTCTAACTCTCCGCATTTCTTCCATCGTTACGCCTATCCTTCCCATCTTAGTCCTCATTGTTCTCAATGGCTTCCTCCTCCACTCTTCTTTGTCTCTCACTGTCCTCCTTTTCTCTCATTACTTAGTCTGGTTCACATTTCTCCAAGGTAAGTGTCGGTATCTGTCTCTCCTCATTCTCCTCTACGGCTCTTATTTCTTCCTATCTATTTCCCTCTGTCTCTTTTTTTATCAGCGTGCTTCTTGCCCCTCTCCACCTCTCTCTTTATGTGTGTTCTTTCTGTGGTCTTTGTGCCATCATTACCTGGGATTCATTGATTTTTATCTGCAGTATTCTCTTTTGTATCTTTTATTTTTTTTTAGCGAAAGGCTGCCAACTGTTGTTGGAAACGAGAATCCACGCATAAGTGTATTTTACTGTTAATTTACCTTTTATTCTTTGCTTAAGTTCTCTCCTATCTCTCTCTCTCTCTCTTAGCAACTCTTTCATCTCTTGTATTTAATATTTTTTTTAATTTAATATATACAATTCTTAATGTCGTAAATCTGGCCTAATCATATTATCTCTAATTTACAGTTTCAGTATTAAAGTTTTATTTTTATGAAGTGAATATAATTTTGAGATAAATAATTGTATTAATAATTTTTTTAATAATAATTGCCTGATAGTCCTTTGCAGTCGAACTTTCACCGTCTGCAATGCTCGTGAGAAAAGTGATCCTTTATAGTGAAAATAGAATCTGTAATAATTTGCAAATATTGTCGTTAAAAAATGTAACATAATAATTCATCATTATTACATACACGAACTGATAACACATACGAAACTGATAGTGTGAGATGAGCACCAAACACAATTCCATAAGCCGGAAGAATAAAGAGTGTGTACCAAGATCGTTTGGTTATGTTGAAGAAATGGATAATGGCAAACTTGTGAAGAGCATAGAGCATATCTGTTAAGGTATCGACACCATCGTCGGAGTATAAAGTGTCACTATCAGCGTCATCTATGGATCTGCACTCCAACACCCCTGGTATTGGACGCTATGTGGACAACGCCATCTGTTGGTGGTGGCATGGCAGCGATGAATGGCTCCAGTTTCCTGTCCTTGTTAGAAAGAGAGGTCGATGTGGATGACCTCTGGTGGGTTGCGTGTCACGATCAGCGCCTCCTAGGTTGTGCTACAAACATAATGTCATCTCCCCAGTGGATGGGTGTTACCTCATGGCTTCCCCAGTGTCGTGTCCATCTAATTAATGATGTTTTTTTGTCCACAGAAGTGACGCGTGGAGATAATTGTACTGAGGAAGGTAATTTACCTTGGGCAGTCCACGAACTCGTAGCCTGGTCTTACAAGAAGACTTAGTAAGCCGCCGTTGATCTGAGCAGTGTGTTAGCTGCTAATATACGCAGTGTTGCTATAGATCGGCGTAACCGGGATTGGCTTGAGTTGCGGACGACAGTGAGGTGCCCATAGTGGAGCACTGCTAGCAAGCTGCTAGAGGCTTCTGCCAGGGTGTTCGCTACCCCTGTATATGGTTGCTTGAAACCCCTGTCAGCGTGCTGCTGAAGTCCTCTGCCAGTGAGTAGCTGGAGAGCGAAGGTGGGGTGTAGGCACCTCGTGATATTGTGTCGGTGGACTGGCCCACGTAAAAGGTGAATTCGCCAGTGTTAGTACGCGTGGACAAGGTACTGGACGGTGGACGGTGAAACACAGGCGTTGGTGAACACTGCAAACGTATTTGTGTCTTGCGTGAAAGTGACACTCCTGTACATAAGTGTAGTTATAATCTATTTAATCTAATATATATTTTAATGGTGAAGGTGAATATATTAGTGAAAAGAATTGTCTTGTTTATCCACCACCCCCTTATTTTTTATTACCCTATACAGTCAGTTCTTGACAGCAAACTACCGATTTAGGGTCGGATACTATAAAAGAAGTCATAACATCAAGAACCCAGTTACTGGTCCATAGTGGCCCTAACCATATCCAAATGAATTTGAGGGTAGGAAGAGAATTGGAATACTGGAAAGGTGAGTGAACATGGAGAGTGAATGGAGAAACAGGGAGAGAGTGAACAACACAAGGAACAATTAGGCTAAGTGGAATCGGTTTGCAAGGCGAGAGTGAATATACATGTATATTCTGTATCTCATAATTCACGAAGAGCACTGTATACTTTTTCAGTCTAGCCAAAATTGTAACGAAGCGTATAAGCAGCTCGGAATAAAACTCTAAATTTAAATCAAATGAAGCAGTGAGGTTGCAGCTGTAGATGTCTGCTTCAGCGTAATAGTGCTTCTTTGTGAATGAATCCGTGAATGGACGCGTAATTTTATTATTTTTTAAGTATCTAAAACTTTCATTTTATTTTTCTAACCTGTCCTCATACTTAATACGTCTAAATTTCGACGCTATTGACCACAGTATAAAGATTTATGTAATTAATTAAAAAAACTGCAATAATCATACTTCATTCGGACAAATGAGCATCAGCTCAAAAGGTCAGGTGAGTTGCATTGGAATCTACACTTCTGTTCAGGAGAAAATAAAAAATAAAATTTTACACTTATGAACTCGTGAAAGCCGTCTGATTATTTGTTACATTTCTCTGGTCTCATATCTCCTAAGCCTAAGCCATTACAAACACAGTAATGTTATATTACTGTATAAAAAGAATGGTATGTGCTGTGATATCTCAACTAGTATTGGGTCTTATCTTACTATTACGTAAATATATTAACATAATAAATTATTGAAAAAGAGCCACTTAGAAAGTCGTAGAGCATATTCAGCGTAATAACAATTAGTATATCATTACTGAGATGAGGCGTGGCATCCTGGATGCTGCGTCATTTCCTTGGTTCCAACTTTCCCCCCTCACATTCTTGTTTATAAAGCCAAGAAAGGTTCAGAAGTCTCAGGTTTTTAAACACCAACTGATAAATAACAAACTTATTTCATGTATTTTTTATTTTAATACTGTTTTGAGTGAAACGGAACTATTTTTTTGTATATACGAATATTGCTGTCAGAATATATAATTGTGAGAAGGTATTTGATACATTTCCGCATAAAAGACTACAAAAGCAAGCTGGCGTCTCTGAAAGAGTCCTAAGGAGGGTTGGACTGTCTGTCCTAAGTCAGACAGTCTCACTCAGGAAAAAAGCAAAGGGTTACAGTGAGAGCAGACACATCGGAGTGGAAAGAGGTTACAACTGGAGTACCACAAGGGTCGGTTCTAGGGCCCATCCTGTTCTTAATATATCAATATTATAATATATATTCCTATATATCGATGACCTGACAAAGAGGAAATTGGCTTCTTCAGATAAATGTTTGCAGATGATGCAAAACTTATGAGTCAGGTAGGGTTAGATTGTGATGCATTGCAAGCAGATTTGGATACACTCTAAAAGTAGTTTGAAAAAAGGCTGCTAGAATTTAACCCAGCCAAATGTAAAGTTGTGAGCATTGGAACAGGAGTGCGAAGGCAGTCAGGCAAATTCTTCAGCCACAAAATGAGAGAAGACCTCGGAGTGGAAATAACCCCAAATCTGATGACAGTAGCGCACACTAGCAGAATAACAACAGCTGTATATGGCATACTGGCCAAAGTCCGCGAATTCCTAAAAACAAAACAAAGGGGGGTTTCCGGGCCCTAATATACAGCGAAGGTGAGACCCACTCTTGAATATGCATCCCCAGCATGGAACCCTTACCTGAATAAGGACAAGGAGAAATTAGAAAAGGTCCAAAGATAAGTAACGAGACTCATTCCGGAGCTGAAGATGATTGAGGTATGAGGAAAGATTAATAGAATTGGACCTTATCACACTGGAGGAAAGGAGAGATACGGGGAACATAACAACATATAAGATTCTAAGGGGAAACTGACAACGCCGACAAAGCAGCGTTGTTCAGCACTAGCAACAGCAGAACAAGGGGCCATAGATGGAAACTGAAAAAGCAAATGAATCATAGAAACATCAGGAAGAACTTTTTTCCGTGTTAGAGCTGACAATAAATGGAATAAGTTAGATGCATAAGTCGTTGAAGCTAATTTGTTTACAATTTTTATTTGTAAACACGATAAAAACGTGAGAAATGGGTCATCGTATTAATCTAAGAACGCACACGCGCACACAGAATTTGTTCATTGTCAGAGTAGTTAACAAATGGAACGCACTAGGCAGTGATGTGGTGGAGGCTGACTCCATAAGCAGTTTCAAATGTAGATATGATAAAAGCCCAATAGGCTCAGGAATCTGTACACAAATTGATTGACGGTTGTGAGGCGGGACCAAAAAGCCGAAGCCCAACCCCTGCAAGCACAACTATGTGAGTACACACACACACACACACACACACACACACACACACACACACACACACACGCACACACACACACACACACACACACACACACACACACACACACACACGCACACACACACACACACACACACACACACACACACACACACACACACACGCACACACACACACACACACACACACACACACACACACACACACACACACACACACACGCACGCACACACACACACACACACACACACACACACACACACACACACACACACGCACACACACACACACACACACACACACACACACACACACACACACACACACACACAGGTACACCCAAGAGACAAAGAGAGGAAGGGAGAACAATAAACTACACAAGCAGTCATTGTCTCCGCTACACTAGTCACTTGACTTTCCCCTGGGAATATCTCTCCCAGGTCTCTTACGATTCACAATAACGTCTTCCACATTGTCTTCTCGTGCTTCATTTGAATTCCTCCCAATTAATATTCTAAATTTAACCATTTAAATGCAATGTATTTTTATATTCTCGCAGTAAGAGCAGAGTTCATATTCCTTCACTGTTTCACTGGTTTTCGCTCATTTCCAGGATGCAATCAATAGTTTTCTCAGTTTAATGTTTCAGCATTTTTGGTTCTGAATTCCCATGTATCTCGAAGGTCCTTCTATGTAGCTATTTTGTGCATATTTGCTATTTTACTTTTTTATTAACTCTGATCATTACAATTGCCAAGACGCCACCACTGCCAAGTTCATAAATAGGTTAGGTTGTTATCTAACCTCAATGATAACAATCATTGAGGTTAGATAACAATCTAACCTATTTATGAACTTGGCAGTTCAAAACCTCAATGAGTGTTATCATTGAGTAGTTCAACCCTGAAGTTTTTTACCTTGAGAAGTTTGTATTTACAATTACAGACTTCATTTAAAATGGCTATTTGATTTATTTTCCTTCAATCAAGAATAACTTTTCGTGTCATTATTTTGTTTCGGAAAAACAGTTTGACTGTTTTTCTTTTATAAATATACCTTTGTCACGTCTTTTATCATTTTCACTCATATCACGTGTCCCACTTTGCCTAGTGTTCCACTTTGTCAAGTGTGCCATTTTGTCTAGTGTTCCACTTTGTTTGGTATCTACACCATCTTCAACACTTAGACTTTGTCCTGTGTTTCTTTCGTCTCGCATCTTTACCATCTCGTTCCTCTTTGATGTTTCCTCCCATTATCTCTCGATAACACTTTCACAGGATGAAAGACACCTAGGATCAGGTGGCTTTATATATACAGGCCATATATATATACATATATATATATATATATATATATATATATATATATATATATATATATATATATATATATATATATATATATATATATATATATATATATATACGTTATTAATATTACCTAGAAACACATAATCTGTCCACATCTCTTAAAATATAAATGATTCTCTGTTAATTGCAAATAAATTTTTTTTCTAAAAATTGTATCTAGGATGATATTTAATTATGTTATTACAGAATGAAATAAAGTATGTGGATGAACGCAGTAAGAAGACGAGAAAAAAGTAATTGCAGAAGGCCTATTGGCCCATGCGAGGCAGCTATTATTTATACGCCGAAACTCATTCATGTATGAGTCTAGCGTCTGAGACAATCCAGCTAAGTTCCATGTTTTTCCATTGCTCGACATGCAAGAGAATGCAGAATAGAACCAGTGAAGAGCTGGGGTGCCATAGGCACAATCAGAGAACACTGTATAAACATCAGAGGTCCGCGGTTGTTCAACGTCCTCCCAGCGAGCATAAGAAATATTGCCGGAACAACCGTGGACATCTTCGAGAGGAAACTAGATTGTTTCCTCCAAGGAGTGCCGGACCAACCGAGCTGTGGTGGGTATGTGGGCCTGCGGGGCTCCAAGCAACAGCCTAGTGGACCAAACTCACAATTCAAGCCTGGCCTCGGGCCGGGTTTGGGGATTAGAAGAACTCCCAGAACCCCATCAAGCAGGTATCAACCAGGACACGGGTCAAAACACGAGGCGCTTAATTCAGCCAATTTATGTATTTATTTTATCATGTAAAGTATAAACAGCAAAGACTGAATAGTTACCTCTTAAGAACTTTTGCGAATGACATGTATTCGATAGTTCGAGACGTTTGGACACTTTTGGTTACATCCGATGCCTTTGTGTAGCTAGCAGTAGAATGGTACCTAGGAGGTAGTCGACTGTCGTGAGTTGCATCCTAGGAAAGGTCAGACGATGGCTAGGTGGACCTCGATAAGCTTTACAAACTTTGAATATTCAGTATGGTAAGGTAGTTATTAGAAGAAAGTGCTAAACTAGTATGACTATATAACACTGAGAATGGACATGAGGACAAAGAGCTGGGATATGAGGTCGGAATGAAGAAAGTCCCAAAACTCTTGGTTCATCAGGTATTGAACGTCGACCCTGCAAGAAGAAAGTTCGTCGCTGTACTGACCAATGGCCCGGAAAACAGGAAACCTTCTGTATGAACATCTGTTGAACGTTACTTTGAATTGATGCGGATTTATTTTATGGTTGTATGTGTGTTTCTGAATACAGAAGCCTACTTTTAATGCATTTATATTCTTGAGTTACGCTCCTAAAACAACGGTGTCTATGGTAGCCCTTAGATGCATGATGCTGCCACAGTTCAATCAACTGCTTTTCTGTTCAAACAACACTGAAAGGAGAGATTAGACAAAACCCACAAATCTGAAAATAGAGTGACAACGTTTCCATCCGTCAAGTTGTCACTTCCATGCACTTAAACTGATCTATACAGCGACGGCCTGGCTTCCTGCAGGGCTGTGTTTAATCCTCAATGGCCTACGTGCTTCAGCACCATTCTTTCTCGCCGTCCTATTCCAGGTCCTTATCCTCTAATCCCTTCCAAGTACTATATATTCCTTCTGGTTTGGTACTTTCTCCCGATAATTATATCATATTCCTATTTTTCAGATTTATGGGTTGGGTGTCTAATTTTCAGCCACGTTATTGTGACTTACTGTCTCCAGATGGAGAGATTTAATTCCTATTAAATCACTGAATGGAAGGGAAAATTTTATGACTATTAAAAATCCTGAAATAAAGAGTCATGTGATGGAAGGAATCAGGGAAGATGAAAAAGCAAATCTTTGGAGGATTTGGGAGAAATTGGAGGGGGAGGGAAATGAAAAAGCGAAATTGCCTTAAAGTTGTTAATAAAGACGTCAATTTTCACCGTTATCACAGTCATCCTCGTTAATGATTTTGCATCTCAGGTGAAAGTAATAAATTTTGTGTCTCTGGTGAAAGTAATGATTTTGTGTCTCCAGTAAAAATAATAATTAGGTGTCTCTGTTTACAGTAATGATTTTCTGGTTCTGGTGATGGCAACGGGATGTGTTTATCGTGAACGTAGCAACAGTATTTCTCCAGAAAATACCATTTATAGATTTTCGGGCAAAAGTAACCATTGTGCGTCTCGTTGGGCTATGTTGTGATTATTTGGGAGAGATAAAAGTAGTGATCAGGTCCGTGTGTGTAATGTGTCTTAACACGTAAAATAATCCCAACAATTAACCTGATCTTGTCCTTTCAATATAGTTAATTCCTATATGAATAATAAGAAGTATGTTATAGTTATAATACCGCACACTCTATTTCCAGGATCTGTAATATCATCAATTCCAACACCTGAAAAACAGAAACATTTATCTCAATGATCTGACATTGGAGTCACCGTATGCCTTGCGAGTTGGACCTCTTTACTGCCATCCTCAATGTGACGGTGTCAGACCACGCAGGAAGGATTAAGACAGAAATTTCCTTAAGTACTTTCGTATTTAATTTCCTTAAGTACTTTCGTATTTAATTCCTTTAAGTACTGTCGTATTAAATAATACATCTTAATACTGTCCTAATCCTTCCTTTGTGGTCTGACACTGTCATATATATATATATATATATATATATATATATATATATATATATATATATATATATATATATATATGTGTGTGTGTGTGTGTGTGTGTGTGTGTGTGTGTGTGTGTGTGTGTGTGTGTGTGTGTGTGTGTGTGTGTGTGTGTGTGTGTGTGTGTATTCACCTAGTTGTACTTGCGGGGGTTGGGCTCTGCTCTTTCAGCCCGCCTCTCAACTGTCAATCAACTGTTACTAACTACTATTTTTTTCGCACGCACACACCCACACACACACACACAGGAAGCAGCTCCGTAACAGCTGTCTAACATCCAGGTAGCTATTTACTGCTAGGTAACAGGAGCATCAGGGTGAAAGAAACTTTGCCCATTTGTTTCTGCCTGGTCCGGGAATCGAACCCGGGCCACAGAATTACAAGTCCTGCGCGCTGTCCGCTCCGCTACCAATCCCCCCTTGTGTGTGTGTGTGTGTGAATATTTACTAAAAGAATACTTACCTTCACATCGAGCACTCCTCTTGTCCTGGTCTTATATATATTATCGACACAAACTTGCGTAAGGCAGAACACCTGACAGGACTCCCCACATATCTTACCAACACATACTAGAGCAAGACAAAAGACCAATTCGAGACATGACAAGACACAGTTGCAGTCCTACCTTCCTTCCCCCCTTGTACGTTTTTCTTCAAGAACCAGTAAATTATCATTCCTCGACACGTCTGCCATAACTCAACACCCGCTCCTACATCGCGGAAAACGTTACCTCAAATTTCCTACCCTGTGTGTCCACAATTTCAATTTATTCGCCTTGTTATCATTCACGTCTATCTTTCTCTCCATATGCACTCTTCCAGGAAACAAAATACAAGTGGATAACGCAGAGGTGTCTCGGAGCACCACAATAATATGACTGCAAGGTTTTCACGAATTATTATTATTATTATTTTGTATCGTTAAAAGTAATTTGTTTATACAATCTGGCTTTCTTGGCGCCTCGTTGTTGATGTAATTATTAGCTTATTTTACAATAAAACGTAAATGTAATTAATTTATTTTTAACAAATATAAGTAGAAGAGACCCGCTTCAGACCAGATTATTTGAAATTTGTTGTCAATACATTTTAATTTTGGAACAAACTTTGGGCGGATATGGTGGAAATACCATCTTAACGAAGATCATGTAATCACTGTAGTTAATTTCCAGGAAAAATTAGTTATATCAATCATAGTGAATTGTAAAGAATTTTAAAATTTTGCAAACCAGCAATCAACCAGGCATGGACCGCATTATATTCCTCTCCATACACAATACATGTATGCGTAGACCTAACAAAAATTAAATGACCTCCTGTATTCGCACTAGCTTTTAATTTCCCCACGAGAATAAACTGTGCACTTCATAATCGGAAATAAACGGCAACACGACTGAGTTTCAACACGTTTTCCTACTTTAGTAATCCAACTTTCTAAAAACTCTTACATCAGCTTATCACTTAATAACTCTCACTACACACTAACGAAAGAGATGAGCGTGAAGTAATGATATGAAACACACACGTTCCCTAAAACTGTGCAAAATGTACTACATGACTAAACTAAAGTACAAGAACGTAAACTAGAAGAATACCGAGAGTTTCTATCGCTGACGCAGCGAGCGGGAGACCAACAAATATTATGCTGATCTTGTATCTTACATACAAGTTGGTTGATAATGTCCTCGTGAATGGCCAAAATGTCACAATTTATAATTACGAAAAATTTATCCTTAATTCTTGTGAGTATTTTGTTCTACTTCTCATGTTTTAAATAATATTGATCTAACGGATTGAACTGGAGTCCAGATAACTAACATATACACACAGTAATGATGCAAGTTGACTGCATTCTTCTTCTTCTGCTGCGGTAAGATATATAAGTAAGCACTTTCCACGATAACTAATTTAGTTAAGAATGTAATTAATCAACGAACTAAGAATGAGTTATCTAGGAATTCACTTCTGTAGCATGGTGGGCTTAAGGCATGCGAAAGAGAGAGAGAGAGAGAGAGAGAGAGAGAGAGAGAGAGAGAGAGAGAGAGAGAGAGAGAGAGAGAGAGAGAGAGAGAGAGAGAGAGAGAGAGAGAATGTGTCTTAATGTCATTCTAGAGAGAATGACATTAAGCAGTAATGGTCGAGGTGTAAAATTAACAATCAGCTATCTCAATAGCATATTGGAGGAGCCCGTGAGGCTAAGTGCCTCTTTGAGCTCACTTGACAATTAAGCCACCTTGGTGAGGAGCAGCAACACAGCTCTGATAAACTTCCTGAAACTGTAACACAGTTAATACTATGTCGGGTCGTGTTTGAAGGACACGCAGATATAAGGCTATTCTTAAGAGGTCGTAATGTTCCTGTTGACATTTTTTCTGCAGTTAGGGGTACTGCGCCTTCATTTTGACTTAGTTCATGGTGTGGAGGTACCGAAAATCTTTCTCTTGATGAGTTAACTCGTCGTTGGCATATGACCACGTGATACTGCTTGGTGAATCAGGAGCAACATTTCGATTTCCAACAAGTATACGAGTCGGAGGAGATAGTCTCATAACCAAGACATGTTAAGTTTAAGGCAAACCCGATTATTAAGAAACCAAGACTTAGAGGAACCATACCTGGGATAACCAAGGATGACCACCGACTGCACACTTCTGTATCTAAATATTTGCTGTTATCATCGCCGTTGAACGTTGGTGCATTTTGTCATCAAAAGGGAAAGGAAGCGATATAGCTAGGATCATTATATATATATATATATATGTCGTACCTAGTAGCCAGAACGCACTTCTCAGCCTACTATGCAAGGCCAAATTTGCCTAATAAGCCAAGTTTTTCTGAATTAATATATTTTCTATAATTTTTTTCTTATGAAATGATAAAGCTACCCATTTCATTATGTATGAGGTCAATGTTTTTTTATTGGAGTTAAAATTAACGTAGATATATGACCGAACCTAACCAACCCTACCTAACCTAACCTAACCTATCTTTATAGGTTAGGTTAGGTTAGGTAGAAGAGAAAGTTAGGTTAGGTTAGGTTAGGTAGGTTAGGTAGTCGAAAAACAATTAATTCATGAAAACTTGGCTTATTAGGCAAATCGGGCCTTGCATAGTAGGCTGAGAAGTGAGTTCTGGCTACTAGGTACGACATATATATATATACATATATATATATATATGTATATATATATATATATATATATACATATATATATATATATATATATATATATATATATATATATATATATATACATTTATATATATATATATATATATATATATATATATATATATATATATATATATATATATATAATATAATAGGAAGGGGGTGGTAGTATATAAAAAGGGGTAGGAGAAAAGCACACGGAAACTGTATTGGAGGGGACCTACATTCCCTCCAATGCGTTATTCTTTTCTCTTCTTTTCCACAACTCATAAAACGGAGGAAAGGGCCCTGAAACATATTGTTAATAGAAACGTTATCCCTACAGACAAAAATCAAAAGATACAACTGACGATTTACTATAAAACCAAAAAACGGCCAGCCTACTTATGAGAAACTCTCCAGACACAAAGCAGAACGCTTTAAAAGAGACCAACGTCGTCTATGCCTTCAAATGCCCTCTTGGGGACTGTAAGCCTCAAAAAACTCAGTATATAGGCAAGACAACAACTTCTCTTTCCAGGCGATTAACGATGCATAAGCAACAGGGCTACATTAAGGAACATATAATCTCTTCCCCACAACCAAACAATCACCAGAGAAATCTTAGCAAACAACACAGAAATCATCGATAGATACAGCGATAGCAGGCAGCTTGACATCTGCGAGGCACTACACATCAAGAAGTCAACACCAGCAATCAACAGCCAATTAATGCACAACTATATTCTACCCACTTCAAGACTCCGCTCCAATATAGAAACATCAAGAAATATGGGCCAATAGGCCCTCTGCAATTACTTCCATTCTTACCTTCAATACCCATTGTTTCGTGTTCTATCCTGTGTTGAAAGTTTTGTTCACCTCATCCAAAACTGTTGTAACATATCACCTCACCCAAAATGCGTGTATAAAATGAAAAATGAAAGCTGTTTAAAACATATCATAAGTAAGAACTCTGTTTAGTGTTTGCAGGTAATAGTTGTGTGTGTGTAAACTAAAAGTCTTTGAAAATGTAATAAGTTATTACGAAACGCGTTTAAGTGTCGCGTCAGACTAGAAATAAAAATGAATTTTGGAGAACTGATTTTTCAATTACCATCAACAGTGAAAAGAAACATAAGAAAGATCGAGAAAATTCGTGTTAGAATTATTAATCTTACTTTTTTCGGTCATATTTAATGATATGTGTCTACAGGAAAGACTGCTACCAAAATATACTAATATAAATATATATGTAAATATATATATATATAAATATATATATATAAATATATATATATATAAATATATATATAAATATATATATATAAATATATATAAATAAATATATATATATAAATATATATATATATATATATATATATATATATATATATATATACATATATATATATATATATATATATATATATATATATATATATATCCATGGAAGAGATACCTTTATTAGAGTAGAAGCTGAAATCTGGGAACACTGCAGGTGTTGATGAGGAATATGCAGAAATTATTCAATTCATTGGAGAAAAGAGAATGGATTGAGTGTCGCTAATATGCCATAGAGAACGTGGAGCTGTGTCAGATGTTTGGGAATGTGGAGCTGTATCAATTAATCTGGGATGTGCTGCAGTGCCACATGTTTGGGAATGTGGGATCTGTCAGTTGGGTTGGAATAGAGCTGTGTCAGATGTTTGTTATTAATTTGGAGCTATGCCCGATGTTTGGGAATATGGAGAGAGAGAGAGAGAGAGAGAGAGAGAGAGAGAGAGAGAGAGAGAGAGAGAGAGAGAGAGAGAGAGAGAGAGAGAGAGAGAGAGAGAGAGAGAGAGAAAGAGAGACAGAGAGAGAGAGAGAGAGAGAGAGAGAGAGAGAGAGAGAGAGAGAGAGAGAGAGAGAGAGAGAGAGAGAGAGAGAGAGAGAGAGAGAGAGAGACAGAGAGAGAGAGAGAGAGAGAGAGAGAGAGACAGACAGAGAGAGACAGAGAGAGAGAGAGAGAGAGAGAGAGAGAGAGAGACAGAGAGAGAGAGACAGACAGAGAGAGACAGAGAGAGAGAGAGAGAGAGAGAGAGAGAGAGAGAGAGAGAGAGAGAGAGAGAGAGAGAGAGAGAGAGAGAGAGAGAGAGAGAGAGAGAGAGAGAGAGAGAGAGAGAGAGAGAGACAGAGAGAGAGAGAGAGAGAGAGAGAGAGAGAGAGAGAGAGAGAGAGAGAGAGAGAGAGAGAGAGAGACAGAGAGAGAGAGAGACAGAGAGAGAGAGAGACAGAGAGAGAGAGAGACAGAGAGAGAGAGAGAGAGAGAGAGAGACAGAGAGAGAGAGAGAGAGAGAGAGAGACAGAGAGAGAGACAGAGAGAGAGACAGAGAGAGAGAGAGAGAGAGAGAGAGAGAGAGAGAGAGAGAGAGAGAGAGAGAGAATTTAGTTTTAAATGTTTCATTAGAGACTAGGATATATCTTGCATAAATAAACTATTTATATACCGCCTCAAATATTCTTCACGAGTTATCTTGTATATACAAATATTGCTTTTCCCATCAATGTCTGGAAATACCCTATTCATTCTCATATTCATTTAATTTAATCTTCATTGAATTCAATTCCCTCTTTGGGTTGTCTTTTATGTTTTCCAGTCTCCCCTCTGTAACCATTTGTTCCTTATCTGGCTCTCACATTCCCCTCCCTCTCTTCTAAATCCTTCATATCCCTCTCTTATCCACACCTCACCCTACGAGGGTGTTTCCTCGCATATTCCTGAGTCTATGTTTGCTTATCACCCTAAACAAACTCCGTAATGGAATTGGTCTTAACATACCCTATTGAACTTACCTTACCTTACCTGCCTGCGACCATTTTGGGTCTTCTAATATGAAGACCGTAATATGACTATTGGTCACCTAATATGAACTTATATAGATATATTTGCACGGTCGAATTTTGGCTACTAAGCCCCATTTTTTATGACTTGATCAGTTCTATGACTAAGCGTTTGTCTTACGTATATATATGCGTGGTTCAAGTGCTCAATGACTTGGGCTGGACGGTAGAACGAAGGTCTCGCTTCATGCAGGTCATGCAGCTTAATGAAAGAGTTCAATCCCCCAACCGTCCATGTTGTCAGGGACCATTCCTTTCCCCCGTCCCATCCCAAAACCATATCTTGACTCCTTCCCAGTGCTATATAGTCATAATGACTTTCCCCTGTTTCCTCCCCTCCTTGTCAACTAAATTATCTATTTGCCTCTCTTAGCCCAATCAACTTGCTCATTGTCCTTAAAGGAGAATTACTTCTTGGCATTTATGATATTCTAGTATGTTCTCCATTCTAAATACGTCATCTTTGGTTATTCTGTATATTCATTATCTCATATATCGTGATCATGCTTCCTCCTCTCTATCTTTCCGCATATGTGGTAACATACAGTTCTCTTAAGACTTTCCTTTGGAACCAGGCTTGTTATTTCAAGACATTATTTACTTAAATTTCTGCTTCTTTGGGTTTAGGTTTTATTACGTTATTGAATATTTAAATACGGGTCGATCTAACGTAAATGCATGTGTGCGTGTGTAAGTTGGTGTGCGCCCGAGCCGGAGCGTGTATATATGTGTGTATTCACCTGGGTGTGCTTGCGGGGGTTGAGCTCTGCTCTTTCGGCCCGCCTCTACACTGTCAATCAATCAACTGTTTTTTTACTAATAATTTTTTCCACACACACACACACACACACACACACACACACACACACACACACACACACACACACACACACACACACACACACACACAGGAAGCAGCGCGTAACAGCTGTCTAACTCCCAGGTACCTCGTTACTGCTAGGTAACAGAGGCATCAGGGTGAAAGAAACTCTGCCCATTTTGTCTCTGCCATCACCGGGGATCGAACCCGGACCCTAGGATTACGAGTCCAGAGCGCTGTGCACTCAGCTATAAGGTCCCCGATGTGTTTGTGTGTGTGTGTGTGTGTGTGTGTGTGTGTGTGTGTGTGTGTGTGTGTGTGTGTGTGTGTGTGTGTGTGTGTGTGTGTGTGTGTGTGTCTGTGTGTTTGTGTGTGTGTGTGTGTGTTTGTGTGTGCGTGTGTGTGATTGTGATTGTGTGTGAGTGTGTGAGTACTCACCTAATTGTACTCACCTAATTGTGCTTGCGGGGGTTGAGCTCTGGCTCTTTGGTCCCGCCTCTCAACCGTCAATCAACTGGTGTACAGATTCCTGAGCCTACTGGGCTCTATCATATCTACATTTGAAACTGTGTATGGAGTCAGCCTCCACCACATCACTTCCTAGTGCATTCCATTTACTAACTACTCTGACACTGAAAAAGTTCTTTCTAACGTCTCTGTGGCTCATTTGGGTACTCAGCTTCCACCTGTGTCCCCTTGTTCGCGTCCCACCAGTGTTGAATAGTTCATCCTTGTTTACCCGGTCGATTCCCCTGAGGATTTTGTAGGTTGTGATCATGTCCCCCCTTACTCTTCTGTCTTCCAGTGTCGTAAGGTGCATTTCCCGCAGCCTTTCCTCATAACTCATGCCTCTTAGTTCTGGGACTAGTCTAGTAGCATACCTTTGGACTTTTTCCAGCTTCGTCTTATGCTTGACAAGGTACGGGCTCCATGCTGGGGCCGCATACTCCAGGATTGGTCTTACATATGTGGTGTACAAGATTCTGAATGATTCCTTACACAGGTTTCTGAACGCCGTTCTGATGTTAGCCAGCCTCGCATATGCCGCAGACGTTATTCTCTTTATGTGGGCTTCAGGAGACAGGTTTGGTGTGATATCAACTCCTAGATCTTTCTCTCTATCTGTTTCATTAAGTACTTCATCTCCTATTCTGTATCCTGTGCCTGGCCTCCTGTTTCCACTGCCTAGTTTCATTACTTTGCATTTACTCGAGTTGAACTTCAACAGCCATTTGTTGGACCATTCACTCAGTCTATCCAGGTCATCTTGTAGCCTACTATCATCCTCTGTTTCAATCCTCCTCATAATTTTTGCATCGTCGGCAAACATTGAGAGGAACGAATCTATACCCTCTGGGAGATCATTTACATATACCAGAAACAGTTTAGGTCCAAGGACTGACCCCTGCGGGACTCCACTTGTGACATCTCGCCAATCTGAGACCTCACCCCTCACACAGACTCGTTGTCTCCTGTTGCTTAGGTACTCCTCTATCCACCGGAGTACCTTCCCTTTCACTCCAGCCTGCATCTCCAACTTTCTCACTAGCCTCTTGTGTGGCACTGTATCAAAGGCTTTCTGACAATCCAAAAATATGCAGTCTGCCCACCCTTCTCTTTCTTGCCTTATTTTTGTTGCCTGGTCGTAGAATTCAAGTAACCCTGTGAGGCAGGACCTGCCATCCCTGAACCCATGTTGATGCGGTGTTACAAAGTTCCTTCGCTCCAGATGCTCCACTAGTTTTTTTCGCACAATCTTCTCCATCAGCTTGCATGGTATGCAGGTTAAGGACACTGGCCTTTAATTCAGTGCCTCCTGTCTATCCCCTTTCTTGTATATCGGGACTACGTTAGCTGCTTTCCAAATATCGGGCAGTTCCCCTGTTGCCAGTGATTTGTTATACACTATGGAGAGTGGTAGGCACAGTTCTCTTGCTCCTTCCTTTAGAACCCAAGGGGAGATTCCATCTGGGCCTATAGCCTTCGTCACATCCAACTCTAGTAAACACTTCCTTACTTCCCCACTGGTAATCTCAAACTCTTTCAGTGGTTCCTGGTTAACTATTCCCTCACTTACCTCTGGAATTTCTCCTTGCTCTAAGGTGAAGACCTCCTGGAATTTCTTATTCAATTCCTCACACACTTCCTTGTCATTTGTAGTGAATCCTTCCGCCCCTATCCTTAATCTCATAACCTGTTCCTTTACTGTTGTTTTTCTCCTAATGTGGCTATGCAACAATTTAGGCTGAGTCTTTGCCTTGCTTGCGATGTCATTTTCGTATTGTCTTTCTGCCTCTCTTCTCACCCTGACATATTCATTCCTGGCATTCTGGTATCTTTCTCTGCTCTCCAGTGTCCTGATATTCCTATAGTTTCTCCATGCCCTTTTACTTTGCTGCTTAGCTAGCCTACATCTCTGATTATACCATGGGTTTCTCATCTTCATTTCTCTGTTTTCCTTTTGGACTGGGACAAACTTGTTTACTGCGTCTTTGCACTTCTGCGTGATGTAATCCATCATATCTTGGGCCGTCTTTCCCCTGAGCTCTGTTTCCCATGCTATATCTGTTAGGAATTTTCTTATCCCCTCATAGTTTCCCTTTCGGTATGCTAACCTTTTGGTTTCGGTATCCCTCCTCGAGTTCAATAACCCTTCTTCAATCAAGTACTCAAACACCAGTACACTGTGGTCGCTCATTCCTACTGGGTCCTCAAAACCGATTTCTCTTATGTCGGAGTAGTTCAGAGTGAAGACTAGGTCGAGTCTCGCTGGTTCGTCATTGCCTCTCATCCTTGTGGGTTCTCCGACATGCTGGGTTAAAAAGTTGCTTGTCACCACCTCCAATAGTTTGGCTCTCCACGTATCCTCGCCTCCATGCAGTTCCTTGTTCTCCCAGGCAATCTTTCCGTGATTGAAATCGCCCATGATGAGCAGGTGGAATCTAATTTCTACAGGCAGCAGAGGCTGCCCTCTCAATTATAGTGTTAACTTAACTGCCATGTTGTTGTTTTCATACTCTTGACTGGGTCTTCTGTCATTTGGTGGAGGGTTGTATATTACTGCTACCACTATTCTTGGTCCTCCCATTGTTATGGTGCCTGCTATGTAGTCTCTGAACTCCTCACAGCCCGGGATGGCCATCTCCTTAAAACTCCATTCCTGTCTCATGAGTAGGGCCACTCCGCCTCCTCCCTTACCTTCCCTCTCTTTCCTTATTACTGTGTACTCCTGGGGAAACACGGCATTCGTTATGCTTTCAGAGAGTTTTGTTTCAATGAGTCCGATTACATCTGGGTTAACTTCTTGTGCTCTTTCCCTTAGTTCACTTGTCTTGCTTGTGATCCCATCTATGTTCGAGTACATCACCCTGAAACTGACTCTCTTCTGCTTCTTCTCTGGGGGGACCTATGGGATCTGGGGTGAGTGGGAGCTAGGGAGACCTGGCACGGGGAGATTGGTGGAGAAGGGAGGGCTTGGGGTGGTGGGGGAGAGGGAGAGGGTACAGGGGGTGGGTAAGAGGGGGAGGGTACAAGGGGTGGGTAAGAGGGGGAGGGTAAGGGGGGTGGGTAAGAGGGGGAGGGTAGGGGGGAGAGGGAGAGGGTTGGGGGGGAGAGTGAGAGGAGGAGGGTTGGTGGGGTTGAGAGAGGGAGGGTTGGGGAAGCATGGGGGGAGGAGAGGCTGTGGGGGATAGGAGAGATGGGGGGGCTTGGGGGGGGGAGAAAAGGGTGGAGGGCATGGGGGGCGTGGGAGAAAAGGGAGGGCTGAGGTGGGTGAGGAAGAGGGGAGGGTTTAGGGGAGTGGGGGAGAGGGGAAGACTTAGGTGGGGTGGGGGAGAGTGGGGGGGCTTAGGGGGGAAGGGGGGAAGGGAGGGCTTGGGGGTGGGAGAGACGGGAAGGCATGTGGGAGAAGGGAGGGCTTGGGGGATGGGGGAGAAGAGAGGTCCTGGGGAGAGGGGTGAGTGGGAGAAGGGGGGTGAGTGGGAGGAGGGGGGGTGGGTGGGGGGAGGGTGCCCTAGGTGGGTACTTAATGAGGGGCTGACAGGGGATGGGGCAGGTTGGGTGTCTGTTGGGTAGAATGTGGGGGTGGTGCCCCAATCCCTGTGGCTGTTGCACTGTTTGAGGAGGGTTCTCCACTTCCCTCTGGGATTGTAGGGTGTGTAGGGATTGAGTGTGTGTGTGTGTGTGTGTGTGTGTGTGTGTGTGTGTGTGTGTGTGTGTGTGTGTGTGTGTGTGTGTGTGTGTGTGTGTGTGTGAGTGTGTGTGAGTGTGTGTGAGTGTGTGTGAGTGTGTGTGTGTGTGTGTGTGTGTGTGTGTGTGTGTGTGTGTGTGTGTGTGTGTGTGTGTGTGTGTGTGTGTGTGTGTGTGTGTGTGTGTGTGTGTGTGATTGTGTGTGAGTGTGTGTTTGTGTGTGTGTGTGTGTATTTAAAAATCGAAATTTTGCCCCATTAACACCTCCCTTATCATGCATGATCATTCTTCACCGGATCCCTCATCATGCGGAGGGGAGACATACAAAAAATACAGAAGTGTGATGCAGCACAAGATTTTGAACCTGTCAGTCTCCTCAACTTCACACATAAATATATATAAACACTATGCTTAAAACATTTTGTTTTTCACCATGTTTCCGTCACCCACACGGACACGTCTTTCACCTTTTCTGTTTTTCTTGCTCTTTATCTCCCTTCGTTTCCCCTTCATCTCCTTCTCTACCCTCTATTCATATATTTCCTCTATATTTCGTCTTAGTGGCAGCCTCTCCTCTCTCTTCCTCTCCCTTCGGTCTTCATGTTTGTTTAATTTTCTTCATCCTCTTATCTCCCACACCTTTTGATTCCCTTGCTCCGTCTCCCATTCCCTGCCTGCTATAGTCTCTTCGTTTTCCTTTAGCCTTGCTGTTTGTTCAATATTCTTAAGCCACCTCCTTTCTCCCACACTGCTTTCCTTGCTCCCCTGGCGGCCCTGACCGGCGGTGTCCCAGGGGTCCCCTCACCCTAACACTGGAGTTCATGGACAACGGTGTCGATTTTAGATATCGGTAACGGAGTGTTGATTGTGTGCTGTAAGCAAGGCCGCCACCCGCCTGCTCCACTGTTTAACTTAGTGTCCAATTACCATTATTTTCCTTCGCTAAATTCTGCTAAAACGTTAACGTGGATAGTCGTGGTGTATATGGTACTTACATATGCTTTATACCGCGTGAGGGATGGAAATTAATAATTACCTGAAGCATAGAACTTCATTTTCAAAAAATAGTGATTTTAACACTAAAATTCAACTCGAGAAGTTGAAGGTTTCATTTATAAGGTTAAACCCCATTTTCTCTCTCCTACACCGACACATATAGACTCAGTATATTAACTATATCTCCACAATTGTTCTCGTCAAATGGTTGGTGCAATGGTGATCACTTGCTCCTTCCAGGGTCGGCGTTCTGTACCCGATGATCCAAATGATTGGGCAGTTTTCCTTTACTTCCTCCTCATATCTCAGCCCTTCCAAGTTCTCTATAGTCATTTTGGCTTAGGGCTTACTCCTCATACTTTACCTTCTCGTGAAATGATTTACTTAGCAACATTCAATTATTCGGTCGTGATCATTAAGGCAACAAAGAACATAATCACTCGAGTTGTTGATTTATGAAACAAATTACCGGGTAAAATAATAGCCGTGGGATCGCCATGCCTTTGTATAACTAACCATCCTGTGTGATGGGGATTTTAGCATCACGTAGCTAGCTTTTTGACACACTCAAAAAACTAGCTTTCATTTGGGCAGTTGTCTAGGGCAACTGCACAAATACACATGTACCTAAATGTGTTAACAAAATTGGGTGGGTATCAACAGAAGTTGACTTGTACAGACCAATTTAGCTTTCGGAAATTTCCCTTATCCTTACGTTCAATGTCTCTGCATCACACAAGGGGAAATTAACGCCAAAGTTTACCAACCAGTCATAGTTCGTGCCAACCATTCACCAGCCAATGAACATAGAAAGGCTCCAGCAGGTGTGTTTACCTGTCTAAGTGCGACTCAGAATTCCGCGCCATGAGTTCTGTCGCTCAATTAAGAGAAAGTATATGTGTAATATCATATTTCTAGCGTTATCTTAACTGCTGAGCTTGGAGTAAATGGAAGGCGTTCTCTCCCTCTCCCTCTCTTCTTTCTTTCGCTCTCTCACCTTTTCAGCAAGAAGAGAGGATTTTCTTTGACCCGGACAATAACGGTATTGATCAATATGACCAGAGGTGGTCGTATTGTTTAACCTTAGCCCTTAGCTTGAAACTAAGGTCGAGAATATATATGCATATATATAATATAGTATATTTTGGTAGCAGTCTTTCTTGTAAACGTATGTTGTTGAATATGACCGAAAAGGTAAGATTAATAATTCTAACACGATTTTCTCAATATTTTTTATCATATCACCTCAGCCAAATGCGAGTAAAATTATGGATGTATTTTGTGTGTTTACCGGTTACAGTTGTGTGTGTAAACTAAAGTCTTTGAAAATGTAATAAGTTATTACATTTTCTACACATATATTACACATAACACATATATTATTAAACGCGTTCAGGCGTCAGACTAGAAATTAAAAATGAATTTTGGAGAATTGATTTTTCAATATTACCATCGACAGTGAACAGAAACATAAGGAATATTGAGAACATTCGTGTTAGAATCATTAATCTTACATTTTCCGGTCATATTCAACAACACACACACACTTTTTAACACACACTTGCTAACTTTTTATTCCAGCATAGTTGAGGCAGTTGATAGTGGTAAGGATTGTGATGTTGTGTACCTTGATTGACAATGTTGTCACATTGCTGACGAAACGTCGAACAATAAAATTGGAAAGGTTAAGTGATCTAGTGTTTCTTCTCCCTCCAGATGGTAGAAGACATTTGAGTAGAATGAAAAATATCCAAAAGAAAATGAATAATAATAGTCACAATACTGGTGTGATATATATATATATATATATATATATATATATATATATATATATATATATATATATATATATATATATATATATATATATATATATATATATATGGCAGCGGTTAAGGGATCCTGTACGCCAGCAGAGTGCTCCTGGCAGTATGGGTTCGAGTCACTTCTGGGGTATGAGTTTTCAGTTATATATATATATATATATATATATATATATATATATATATATATATATATATATATATATATATATATATATATATATATATATATATATATATCACACCAGTATTGTGACTATTATTATTCATTTTCTTTTGGATATTTTTCATTCTACTCAAATGTCTTCTACCATCTGGAGGGAGAAGAAACACTAGATCACTTAACCTTTCCAATTTTATTGTTCGACGTTTCGTCAGCAATGTGACAACACTCGACCACCACTAACTAGCACTGGCCACCATTAACTAGCACTGGCCACCATTAACTAGCACTGGCTACTACTAACTAGCACTGGCCACCTCTAACTAGCACTGGCCACCATTAACTAGCACTGGCCACCACTAACTAGCACTGGCCACCACTAACTAGCACTGGCCACCACTAACTAGCACTGGCCACCACTAACTAGCACTGGCCACCTCTAACTAGCACTGGCCACCACTAACTAGCACTGGCCACCTCTAACTAGCACTGGCCACCACTAACTAGCACTGGCCACCACTAACTAGCACTGGCCACCATTAACTAGCACTGGCCACCATTAACTAGCACTGGACCTCTAACTAGCACTGGCCACCACTAACTAGCACTGGCCACCATTAACTAGCACTGGCCACCACTAACTAGCACTGGCCACCACTAACTCGCACTGGCCACCACTAACTAGCACTGGCCACCACTAACTCGCACTGGCCACCACTAACTAGCACTGGCCACCTCTAACTAGCACTGGCCTCCACTAACTAGCACTGGCCACCACTAACTAGCACTGGCCACCACTAACTAGCACTGGCCACCACTAACTAGCACTGGCCACCACTAACTAGCACTGGCCACCACTAACTCGCACTGGCCTCCACTAACTAGCACTGGCCACCACTAACTAGCACTGGCCACCACTAACTCGCACTGGCCACCACTAACTAGCACTGGCCACCTCTAACTAGCACTGGCCACCACTAACTCGTACTGGCCACCACTAACTAGCACTGGCCACCTCTAACTAGCACTGGCCTCCACTAACTAGCACTGGCCACCACTAACTAGCACTGGCCACCACTAACTAGCACTGGCCACCACTAACTAGCACTGGCCACCACTAACTAGCACTGGCCACCACTAACTAGCACTGGCCTCCACTAACTAGCACTGGCCTCCACTAACTAGCACTGGCCACCACTAACTAGCACTGGCCACCACTAACTAGCACTGGCCACCACTAACTAGCACTGGCCACCACTAACTAGCACTGGCCACCTCTAACTAGCACTGGCCTCCACTAACTAGCACTGGCCTCCACTAACTAGCACTGGCCACCACTAACTAGCACTGGCCACCACTAACTAGCACTGGCCACCACTAACTAGCACTGGCCACCACTAACTAGCACTGGCCACCATTAACCAACACAACGAGCATTGGTCCAGTTCACTGGGCCGAAGATATCCATTGTTTGCTGCCGCTGTTTGCTAAAGCACCTTAATATATTGCTGTTCCAAAGTGCCTTGAAGGAAACCCCCACAAAAATAACATTTCCTAAGTTTTGTCATTATCTTGGCCCTATTAGAGCCTCCACATTTACCCCAAATACAATAATGGAGCAAAAAGGTATCTCACCTTCTGTGGATATATCCTTCTGCGACCAGCGTGCAAATAAGACGCTTCATCCAAAATGATAACACAACTCTAAACATCAAAGTTTACGTACCAATACAATCTAAATAAATTTGCGAGACATCAAGGCCTATTCTACTTTTTATGGAGCAGATAGCATTAACTCTTACACTGCTCAATCCACTATCTGGGATTTCTTCCTGTAGCTGAAATCGCTATCTGTGATTTCCTCCTGTTGTTTAAATAGCTATCGGTAATTTCCTGCTATCCCTTAAATCGCTATCTGCCCTTTTCTCCTGTCCTCCAATCACTATCTGCGATTCCCTCGTATGCTCCAATCGCTATCTGCGATCTGCCTTCTGTACTCAAATCACAATATGCGTTTTTCAATTTGATTTGTTAAGTATTGTGAGTCCAGCGTACCAAGATAGTGTACAGGGGTTAGTGTGTAGTTGAGGGGTTAAAGACTATGACTAACAAAAAGCACAAAACAGCGACCAGGCATCAGTGCCAGTTCCAAAGTAACCAAGATTACAGAAAAAAAAGTAAAATCCGGTCATGCCATTAGGCTGCTCCACTGGCACTCCAAGCCTGAACTCTGAATTTCCTTTACTGTCACTTCGTACAAAAATTCCTTAATATACCTAGTCCCCACGAGAAGAAATTCACCTTCTTCCATTTGGCTCGACTTTAATGACTTCTACTAGATCCTTGGATAATTACCCTGATCCTTAAGAGGTTAACTGTAATTTTTATTGTATTTATAAAATAGCTAAGATACATTTTATTTGTAAATGTTATTTGGGTTGGTGGTATGAATGTATCCATGAATTATGTATTATTCCATCAATGATTCTATGTATAAACGTGAGCGTGTTTGTATTCATGAATGTAAGCATGTTTATATGTATGAATGTAAGCAAGTTTGTATGTATGAATGAATAGCATGCAAACATAACCGTTTCATGTAATATCGCTTGTGTATAGCCAACATATAATTTGTACATCACGAATGTACACTGTAAGTGATCCATATGACAATCACGGGTGATAAAATACAGAAGGAAAACAACACAAACACGTGGCAAGACACTACGGACAAACAATAACTCCTTAGATAACATAACGAGGGTGAGGATAAGACAAACTGCATACAGAAAACTTATGTTTAATCATGCCTAAAAGGAGACACAAAAATGTCTAACCCTGCCAAAAAGGAAACAAAAATATCTAACCTTGCCTAAAAGACAAAAATATACACAGACAAAAATGTATATGCGCTGGTTAGTATTGTATAAATCTATAGCCACGTCTATGGTAGAAAATATAAAACAAATGTAATCACAGGACTATATGCGTGTCTATAAATCCTTTAAATAATTTCTGATGTTCAACTAAAAACATATACGAAATGTATAAGTTATTCATTAGCTTCTGATTTGGTTATTTGTATATATTTAAATACTGATGGCGATGGTAATTATATTCACACAAAAAGATGGACAAATGTAATGTTTCCTTGATTATTCCCAAGACCTGCTGTATAGCTATTTGCTCTGTAGATAATTCTATTCCGACACTGAGTTACGAAAACCAGCATTATTCTTCGTAAAATAACCAATAATCCTAATTTTTTTTCTAATGAAAAGTTTCACTACGTCATTTTCAGAATGCCACACAATTGCAAACTTTAATTAAAGCAAATTTCGAACAAAACTAATTATGCCTCATTAAATTAAGTATAAAACGCAAAGGTATGCAACTTCATAGTCTTTTAAGAACATACAAACAAGAAACTTTAGGATAATAACATCTTTACTAAAAAAAGGCTTTTGTAAAACTAGGGCCAATACTCCATTAACATGTGAGTTTTTTAATGTCATCAATATGCAGGCGATGAGTCACAATAACGTGGCTGAAGTATGTTGACCAGACCACACACTAGAAGTTGAAGGGACGACGATGTTTCGGTCCGTCCTGGACCATTCTCAAGTCGATTGTGATTGTGAATCGATACTCACAATCGACTTGAGAATGGTCCAGGACGGACCGAAACGTCGTCGTCCCTTCAACTTCTAGTGTGTGGTCTGGTCAATATAATGTCATCAATGTTTTTCTACAGAATATCGAAAATTCATCCAAAGCGAAAATTTGAAAAACTGGAAAATATTATTAACCTGAAAATCTAAATTGAAAATTTAGGCACAAGAGTCGTAGCCATTTTTATGAATTGGTCAAAATTGGGAAAACAGAGTATTAAGTAAAAAGTAAACATCTTAAAGACAAACAAACAGTCTAATGCCAAAAGCAAACAAAACATTGTCGCAAAATTGTCTTTATAAACTATGCAGAAATAGGAAGCAAAGTAAGATTGGATAAACAAAGCAACCATAATAGGCACAAATAATCTAAAAAAAATATAAATACATATGGGACTGCACAAGGAAAATTCGTATACAATACTTCGTACTGGATTAAAAAAAAAAATTATACTTATAGGGCAACATAAACACCTTTGGCCGCGGATATGTCAGAGTAGTACTGAATTGATGTCAACGTAGAGATACACACGTGTATGCTCTGTAAACAATTAATTCCTCATTACGGCCATAACATTTATTTTAAACAAGGGGCATTTTTTATATTCCCAGTTTATTCTTAATATCAAAACCGGTCACTGGGAGTTGGGGTGAGATGACAATACACCGACCTGGTTATGGAATCGAAAATTTACCCAAATTAACAACGATGTGTGCAAATTCAAAACTTTAGCAAAATATATTCCAGTGACCTTTTACCATCAAAGGGCAGTCCTGAGGATGGCCAGCAGCATAAAAGTAGCGGTCCGTGGTAGGTGGTTGGTCTTTGTTAGGGGGTTGTGATCTCACCCGACCCAAGACATCTGCATTACAATGGCAGTAACCTCACTACCTCCTCCTCACCTCTACACCAAGTTATCCACTCAGATTTTCACCCTAGCGTCGACCGACTACAAAAGGAGGCGACTTTACGGTAAGAAATTCTCTTACACTACGTTAAAACTTACAGAGGGCAACTTTGGGCATTCCTTCCATAGGAAGGCGGCAATAGATCCTTTTCTTCGGTTACGAACGTTTCCAATGGCCTTGAAATGTCATCACAGAGACTTTCCTGACGTTACAAACAGGACCTCGAGGATTTTGTTGTCCACGGTAATAGCTGCGACAAAGAGACTAAACCTTCTCTCTGTCCACCACCCCCACACACTCTTCTTCCTTCGTCCGCTCTCACACACAATTCATGTCATTCTCCCTACTCTCTCCTCTCCCATCCCCCACCCTACTACACACTCGTTTTCCTTCCATTCTCCCGCACTCTTCACCTCCTCTGCCCTTTTCTCCAGCCCCCCACTCCAGCAGACTTCTCCAGTCCCCCACTCCAGCAGACTTCTCCAGGCCCCCACCCCAACACGGCTCAAGTTCTCAGCTTCCCCACACTAATTCATTTTGTCTGGGGTCCCCGGTCGTTATGAGATTGACCTCAAAGTCGGTTATGCTCACTATTAATAAATAACTGCCCTCGTGACATTTTCGCTCCTCGTCCAGCCTTGCCTTGATCAATGACTACCGCACTCTCATAATGCCCTGCCGTGACACTTTCTCTCGTCATCAGTATTCTTGTCACAGTGGTATTTTGCCTTAACATTTCATACACGTTACTCTTCAATAAGAAGAGTGTTGTTCTTACGTATGGGATACATGTGTCTGTCTTATTTGGTATGGGATACACACGTTTGTCATACCATGACAGTCTGTCTTTATCTTACAGGGTATTGGATACATGCATTTGTCTGCCTTATTGGATATTGGATACATACGTCTGTCTGCCTTATTAGCTATGAAATACATGCATCTGTCATATCAGGAATAGGATACATATGCATGTCTCCCTTATTGTCTCATTTATACCCTGAGTTGCAAGTATACATTTACAAGACATATTAAACACAGTTTAAATCGAACACTTTTTTTACTGGTCTGTCTTAAGAAACTATTAAGGAACCACCTATCTTTGAGGGTTGAAACACATTATACGAATTATTCAAAATATGTAGAACTCATTTTTTATTCACTGAGTATTATTCATTATGCAGAAGTATTGTATGTGTCAAGTAGAACGAGAGTCGGTGTGTGGCTTGTGAATTGAATGAATAAAATGTTCTGAGTGTGGTTAATGTTGGAACGTACTCCATAAGTTGGATTAAGGTGCATTTCTGAGGATAGGAGGAAATTATTTTGAGTGGAATATGATGAAGCAGGAGTCTTATATGATGTAATGAGAGAAGGCGAGGTATTAGCGGATAGAATGTCATGTAGTAAAGTATTGGCTGGTGTAGAATGCTTTAGTGCTAATTATTGAAGCGTTGGATAATGTGAAGTGCTGTGCTAGAATGCTAGAGACGCTCCTAGTCATTCTAGTAGCGTCAAAAATGAAGTGCTTTGACCATACCAGAAGCGTACGAACTTAGGCACCCCACCTAACCTTTCTAGGCCTAAGAAGCGTCAATATTGTGGTGCTTTTATTTCCACATTGGGTTGGACGGTAAAGCGACGGTTTCGATTCATGCAGGTCGGCGTTCAATCGCCGACCGTCCAAGTGGTTGGGCACCATTACTTTCCCCTGTCCCATCCCATCCCAAATCCTTATCCTGACGCCATCCCAGTGATATATAGTCGTAATGGCTTGGCGCTTTAAACCGATAGCTCCCTTACCTTTTATTTCCACAAAAACACCGGAAGTTTCTCCCTCGTTGGATCAGTGAGGTCCAAAATTCCACGCGAGGTCACATTTATAGGTAGGCCTACTGACATTTTGTTTTTAATAAAGTTAAGGAAAAATTTACTGAAATTGGTGACAGTAACAAAATGAGTGAAAATACACATCATTCAAAAGAATTGACGTTTTATGAAAGTTTGGCGAAGTTTTTCGCATGTTTGTATTTAAATTTAAATACACGTATGAATTCACACGTGTATTTCCAATACACTATGCGTATGACTTCACTCGTATTTTGTACAGTTTTAACGAAAATTATAGAGATGCATATTAAACGATTAAATCAAATATTAATGTATTTATTTAAAAAAATGGTTTATAACCAGAATACAATGTTTACTACAAATATATTATTCCAATAATCTGATTAAAATTTTTACTAATTCCGGCCCCTAATGGTAGGAATACATGGAGATGAGATAAAGGCAGACCACTCTACGTCTGTCCTCTTAAAGTGCCCATTACCCCTTAACCATCGACTCCTCCATCTGGTAAATACATCCATAAGATCGCAAATCAGGTCGCCCAAACTATGCACCGCATCCCATTTTTATTCAGTCTTAGTTTGCCTTTTAATGGCTATTTTAAACGTCTACTAAAGATTATACATCAGCTCATTCCGCTATAGATTACACATCAGCTGGGAAGCCCTGGACAAAATGCAGTGGTTGGAGGCGGTTTAGTGATGGGGGCGGCGGGTCGCAGCGTGGCGGGACCCCTGCTGGAGAGGTCCTACCTGGCCTGGAATGTCTCCAGGGACTCTTAGAGTACCTGCCGCAGGTGGGCGCACGGAGCGGAATGTGGTATATGACAACAAGTAACACCAATCATGGTTTTATTTGATCGCATTATTTCTACTATACAACAGCGGTACACGTAGATGTGTATGTGTATATATATATATATATATATATATATATATATATATATATATATATATATATATATATATATACTATATATATATATATATATATATATATATATATATTATATTATATATATATATATATATATTATATTATATTATATATATATATATATATATATATATATATATATATATATATATATATATATATATATATATATATATATGCACACACACACACACGTCTGGTTTGAAGCATGGAATTTTAACCTCCCTTCGGCCTCAGACCGTGGACTACGAACAAACAAAACCGTCAGCCAATATCCAATTTTCTGCTACATCAGCGGGATTATACTTGTCTGGTCTTTTGTTTAACTAATTGGTGATTGTTGGGACAACGGCGGACCACGTGGTGGTCGAGAGTTCACGGCTTACCACTAGAAGTGACCAATTATGCAGGAGCTGGATTAAACTAAGTGGATGTATTTCATACATTAAATACAATTGGTCGATACCTCGCCGTATTAGAGCAAATATCTCGTAGACTAGTCACGATCATGTGTAAAGAAGAACACATTTGTGAAACGATCAAGAACAGTGGAAGTTTTGTATAGCTTTAGAGTAGATAATTAATGATGAGTATTATTTGCATGTCTGCATCTAAACGAAAGCCACAACAATAATAATAATAATAATAATAATAATAATAATAATAATAATAATAATAATTATTATTATTATTGTTATTATTATTATTATTATTATTATTATGCAGAACTAAATCACATCACCGTGATGTATATATGATAAAATCAGTAAGTGCCATGTGGAAGATTCGAACATCTACACTGCGTACTCCCAGTTGTGTTGTGTAGAAAGTTAGCCTCACGGGTTGTGGTTATAGAAACGTATGGTCACAGATTGTGGTTGTGTAGTAAGTTTGGTTCGCAGATTGTGGTTGTGTAGTAAGTTTGGTTCGCAGATTGTGGTTGTGTAGTAAGTTTGGTTCGCAGATTGTGGTTGTGTAGTAAGTTTGGTTCGCAGATTGTGGTTGTGTAGTAAGTTTGGTTCGCAGATTGTGGTTGTGTAGTAAGTTTGGTTCGCAGATTGTGGTTGTGTAGTAAGTTTGGTTCGCAGATTGTGGTTGTGTAGTAAGTTTGGTTCGCAGATTGTGGTTGTGTAGTAAGTTTGGTTCGCAGATTGTGGTTGTGTAGTAAGTTTGGTTCGCAGATTGTGGTTATGTAGTAAGTTTGGTTCGCAGATTGTGGTTGTGTATAAAGTTAGCTTCACGGGTTGTGGTGGTATATAAAAAATAACTGAAACTACCCAACCTGGTTCAGTGTGTCAGTGGAACCAACCCTATGCTGGTACAGCAGACGGATATAATGAACGATGTGTCATTATACGTCGCTACAGTGAACGATGTGTGTCATTCTACCTCACTTTAATACCACATTTCAAGGATGGCACCTGAAGATGGCAACTTATGACGTCAATTGATGGCGCCAACTGATGATGGCAATTGAATATGACAACTGATGATGGCAGCTGGTGATGCCAGCTGATGCATCTTTCACGCGGCTTCTCTTATTTCCCGATTACTTTAGCTTCACCTTTAAACTTCAGTCCCTATGCGTCTTCCTAACAGTTAATTCTAAAACACCTTTCGTTCTGCCCTCCTCTGGCTATTCTACTTTCAGCTATTCACAACCTTCATCTGGCTTTGGCCAATCAACTCTTTATTGCCATTCTTCTTCATATTGCTAAGTATTATTAATTTTTCTTATACCCTCCCCGTCTCCCCATTCTTTTGCTGTTCTATTGATCGTTTCGCCTTGCCTTTTTTACTTCATTCTCATTTGATCTTCTCGTGTCCTCTTGCTAAGCTTTCTTTCCTAATATTATTGTTTTCAATTCTCGTACTTATCTGCTTATCTCTGGATTTCATTTATCTCCTCCGTCGTTGATTTTCTTTTCAATCTTCTCTGTAGTTTTCCTTTCTTATCCCTCGCTGATTCACTTCACTATTCCCTCGTTCCTGGATTTCCTTTTCTGTCCTGTTTTCATTTTTTCCATTACTGTCTCCTTCGTGGTTTTTCTATTTTTATCTTAAAGAGGCTTTTTCAGTTCTACTCGCTCTCTTCTCCTTTTCCCACATTAATATAAATTTAAGCTTTTAATATAATCTTCAATTTTTTTTAATGTACTCACCTAGTTGTGCTTGTGGGGGTTGAGCTTCGGCTCTTTGGTCCCGCCTCTCAACCGTCAATCTACTGGTGCACAGATTCCTGTGTTTGAGTGTGTTTCTCTTCAATTGTCAGGCCTGGATTTCATCACTTTTGAGCTGTGAACTACAAGGATCTTGCAGAATTTATGAAGAAATATATGCTTCTATTGCCTCTCCCCTTTCCTCTATACATTATCTTTGACCTCTGTCCTTTCTATCTTTATCTTTTATCTTTTACATTATTACATTTTACATTATCTTTTACATTTTAACATTATTTACACCCTCTAACCACTCTCACCTTTTCCGTGACTGCTTGACTGCATTTTCTTCTGTTTCATCTCACAGTCCGATGGTTTCTTTTCCATCTTTCAATCCGTTTGCTACTGTTCCATCTCACGGTCCGAATCAAGGGGAAATAAATTCTTGCAATTTACTTGACCCAGATACCGTCTGGTTCTCCTGTAGTCCTTCCTCCGCTGGGACCCCTGGCTATAGTCCTTCCTCTGCTGGGACCCCTGGCTATAGTCCTTCCTCTGCTGGGACCCCTGGCTATAGTCCTTCCTCCGCTGGGACCCCTGGCTATAGTCCTTCCTCCGCTGGGACCCCTGGCTATAGTCCTTCCTCCGCTGGGACCCCTGGCTATAGTCCTTCCTCTGCTGGGACCCCTGGCTATAGTCCTTCCTCTGCTGGGACCCCTGGCTATAGTCCTTCCTCCGCTGGGACCCCTGGCTATAGTCCTTCCTCCGCTGGGACCCCTGGCTATAGTCCTTCCTCCGCTGGGACCCCTGGCTATAGTCCTTCCTCTGCTGGGACCCCTGGCTATAGTCCTTCCTCCGCTGGGACCCCTGGCTATAGTCCTTCCTCTGCTGGGACCCCTGGCTATAGTCCTTCCTCCGCTGGGACCCCTGGCTATATTCCTTCCTCCGCTGGGACCCCTGGCTATAGTCCTTCCTCTGCTGGGACCCCTGGCTATAGTCCTTCCTCCGCTGGGACCCCTGGCTATAGTCCTTCTTCCGCTGGGACCCCTGGCTATAGTTCTTCCTCCGCTGGGACCCCTGGCTATAGTCCTTCTTCCGCTGGGACCCCTGACTATAGTTCTTCCTCCGCTGGGACCCCTGGCTATAGTCCTTCCTCTGCTGGGACCCCTGGCTATGTTCCTTCCTCCGCTGGGACCCCTGGCTATGGTCCTTCCTCCGCTGGGACCCCTGGCTATAGTCCTTCCTCCGCTGGGACCCCTGGCTATAGTCCTTCTTCCGCTGGGACCCCTGGCCATAGTTCTTCCTCCGCTGGGACCCCTGGCTATGGTCCTTCCTCCGCTGGGACCCCTGGCTATAGTTCTTCCTCCGCTGGGACCCCTGGCTATAGTTCTTCCTCCGCTGGGACCCCTGGCTATAGTCCTTCCTCCGCTGGGACCCCTGGCTATAGTCCTTCCTCCGCTGGGACCCCTGGCTATAGTTCTTCCTCCGCTGGGACCCCTGGCTATAGTTCTTCCTCCGCTGGGACCCCTGGCTATGGTCCTTCCTCCGCTGGGACCCCTGGCTATAGTTCTTCCTCCGCTGGGACCCCTGGCTATGGTCCTTCCTCCGCTGGGACCCCTGGCTATAGTCCTTCCTCCGCTGGGACCCCTGGCTATAGTCCTTCTTCCGCTGGGACCCCTGGCTATAGTTCTTCCTCCGCTGGGACCCCTGGCTATGGTCCTTCCTCCGCTGGGACCCCTGGCTATAGTTCTTCCTCCGCTGGGACCCCTGGCTATAGTTCTTCCTCCGCTGGGACCCCTGGCTATAGTCCTTCCTCCGCTGGGACCCCTGGCTATAGTTCTTCCTCCGCTGGGACCCCTGGCTATAGTTCTTCCTCCGCTGGGACCCCTGGCTATGGTCCTTCCTCCGCTGGGACCCCTGGCTATGGTCCTTCCTCCGCTGGGACCCCTGGCTATAGTTCTTCCTCCGCTGGGACCCCTGGCTATAGTTCTTCCTCCGCTGGGACCCCTGGCTATAGTCCTTCCTCCGCTGGGACCCCTGGCTATAGTTCTTCCTCCGCTGGGACCCCTGGCTATAGTCCTTCTTCCGCTGGGACCCCTGGCTATAGTTCTTCCTCCGCTGGGACCCCTGGCTATAGTCCTTCCTCCG
Source organism: Procambarus clarkii (assembly GCF_040958095.1). Taxonomy (NCBI): domain Eukaryota; kingdom Metazoa; phylum Arthropoda; class Malacostraca; order Decapoda; family Cambaridae; genus Procambarus; species Procambarus clarkii. The sequence continues at coordinate 42,404,460 of NC_091169.1, read as the reverse complement.
CTGGGACCCCTGGCTATAGTTCTTCCTCCGCTGGGACCCCTGGCTATAGTCCTTCCTCCGCTGGGACCCCTGGCTATAGTTCTTCCTCCGCTGGGACCCCTGGCTATAGTCCTTCCTCCGCTGGGACCCCTGGCTATAGTTCTTCCTCCGCTGGGACCCCTGGCTATGGTCCTTCCTCAGCAGTAGATGACTCTCTTTCACATTTTACGATTCATCTTTATCACAAGCTCTACACTCTTGAGTTTGCTTCCCACTTCACGAGGTGCAACAATAAAACTTGTTTTCATTTCACCTTACTGTTCCAGTGTGTCTACAGCCGGTCTTCTACTTAAAATAATAATAGTAATAACTTTAATGTAACACCAACAATTTGTCCAGCATTTCCCTTGACATTAAATGCATTACTTAAAAGGCTATTGTTTCATCTTTGAGATTCGGTTGTAACCAGACCAGTCACAACAGCAACACTGAAGATATGATGACTAAACTACTCATCTGAAAATGAAGAAACGACGAGGGTTTTGGTTCGTTCTGGATCTTTATCACGTAAAGGACGGACCGAAACGTCGTTTTTCCTTCATTTTCTCGTGTGTGATTCGATTGTAATCTGACTGCTGAAATCATGAAGGTATATTCATTCAAAGCCTTCTTATAACAGACTCTAGAAAGCCAATGAGATTTTTCATTTTATTTCTAGCAAACTTAACAACAAGTAACTGCATTTTTAACAAAAGTCAGTTAAATGACCCTGAATAACTTTGGAAACCTCCACTTGAGAATATTAAATGTCATTCTTCAGAAAATTCCCACTTTAACAAAAATCCCAAGAACAAAAAAAAACTTTTAGCATGTAAACAATTATAACGTTCAGAGATTTCTTGCTCAGCGGAGCCCTTACAGCTCATATGTAAGCCCCCCGACCTGGCCCTTTCAAGGCGCCTAACAAAACTCGCAAGACTCCGCCATCACTCTGGAAAACATCCCATCTATCGACGGCCCGGAGACAATACCAGCTACGATAAAGATAAAATAAAAATCAGCAGTGAAACAAAGTGTAGGAGTCGATCGCTTGAGAGGGACAGCTGAGATCGAGGAGCTCTGGTAATGACAGTGCTAAACGTCAAGTCTCAATAGGGACTGTTTTATATGTGGTTGCTATTTAGACAAAGATATTGCCGTTTTTTGTCTTGGAGGCATTGTTTCTTACGATTAATTTCCACGATTTTCTCCTGGAAGACTTTTAAAAACAATTTTTTCGTCTTTTGTTTAGCGCGATGACCAGTGACGTTATCAGATCTATGACTGGAGGAGGAGGAAACACAGAGTTACTCTAATTGTTTCTGTCGTGGCCACCACAATTCCGGTGGAGTGATGGGACTTTGTGACGGCAGCTTACACAAGTCCTCACTCGGGGTGAAGGCAGCCTACACAAGTCTGGTTTGTGGGTGACGGCAGCCTACGCAAGAATGGTCAGGGAGTGAAGGCAGCCTGCACTATCTTTATTCGGAGTGATGGCAACCTACCCTAACCTCGATCAGGGGAAAAAGGCGACCTACACTAGCCTCCTTTGGGGGTGATGATAGCGTGTTGCCTCGCTTGGGAGGAAGGCAGCCTAAGCTGGCCTTGTTTTGGGTGAGAGCAGCCTACACTTGACTAACTCCGGGGTGATGAGAAGCTCGCTTTAGAAACTAAAGCTTACGCAAACCTCGCTTAGGATGACGAAAGCTTACATAAGCCTCGCTCAGGATAACAAAAGCTCACACAAGCCTCACTTAGAATTACAAATGCTTACACAAACCTCACTAAGGATAACAAAAATTCTCGCAAGCCTCGATAAGGATAACAAAAGCTTACACAACCCCTAACTTAGAATAATAAAAGGCACACACAAGCCTCACAGTATAACAAAAGCTCACATAAGCCTCACTTAGGATTATAACAGCCCGCCTAAGCCTGACTCGTAAAAATATAATCATGCTCTGATCACAGAGACGCTGCGAATTGATAATGAAATGACGACCGTGAGTTGAATTAATTTCCTGAATGAAACCCGGCTGTCCGGCAAACACTGGAGGTCGAGCCTTTGGCACTGATTAGCCCGCTGGGCTTTATCACAACTATTTTGTCGACCCAGGGCCATTTGGCCATCGCAATGGTCATCTTTACCCCGGTCTTTTCTCTCCAGGTCATTGTCTGAGAGGAGGAATGGCCCTTGATATTGGCAACTGCAAAGCGAATATGGCCGTCTTTGTTTGCTTTTGTTGTTGGTCTTCCGAAATGGCTGGAAGAGGGAACTGAAATTTTAAATAAAATAGGATGGGGAACAAGGCCCATTGTGTGTTTTGAAAGTTAAGAGACGTGACTTATAATTGGGAAGACGTACAAGGTGAAGACGTACAAGGTGAAGATGTACAAGGTGAAGACGTACAAGCTGAAGACGTACAAGGTGAAGTTGTACAAGGTGAAGACGTACAAGGTGAAGACGTACAAGGTGAAGATGTACAAGGTGAAGACGTACGTGGTGATGTACAGGGTGAAGACGTACAAGGTGAAGACGTACGTGGTGATGTACAGGGTGAAGACGTACAAGGTGAAGATGTACAAGGTGAAGACGTACAAGGTGAAGACGTACAAGCTGAAGATGTACAAGGTGAAGACGTACAAGGTGAAGACGTACAAGGTGAAGATGTACATGGTGATGTACAAGGTGAAGACGTACAAGGTGAAGACGTACGTGGTGATGTACAGGGTGAAGAAGTACAAGGTGAAGATGTACATGGTGATGTACAAGGTGAAGACGTACAAGGTGATGTACAAGGTGAAGACGTACAAGGTGGAGATGTACAAGGTGGAGACGTACAAGGTGATGTACATGGTGATGTACAAGGTGAAGACGTACAAGGTGAAGATGTACATGGTGATGTACAAGGTGAAGACGCACAAGGTGTAGACGTACAAGGTGTAGACGTACAAGGTGATGTACAAGGGTTGAAAGAATTACGAGTCATGACTCTAGTTAAGTCCATACTCTTATTGCTATTTACTTGGTTATTGTTAATCAGGTTGCTTCGTTGTCTCCTTTCTACCGCCTTTATGGACGGTGGAGGCTTTGTTTAAACGGCTTCGATACTTAGTTCTTATCGGCGAGGGATCAGCTTTATTGTTCACTTAATAGGGCGTTCCATCAACATTATTTCGCCATTTGCTTGTTTGATAGCAATTTAATGTTACACTTTTTCGTGAGCCACGGAGTATATTTACATGTTGTTTCTCCCATGATTAATGGCTGCTAATTGATTATTTGTGTGTCTGTTAAGATAAGGTAGTTATTAGTAGAAAGAGCCGAGTCAGTATGACAATATAACTCTTCGAAGGGTTATGAAACAGACTAAGAACCGAGATAGGGAGACGTACTCAAGGGCCATAGGACATCGAACAAAGACCCGCAAGAAGTAAGGTCGTCGCTGTACCGATCATTTTAAGTGGATGAAGATTGGTCTTTGCTAACATCTTTAACGTTTTGTGACTTGTTCTACGAAAGAAAAACTTCTATGTCTAATTATATTCAGCTATATACTTATACCTCCTATCAATTTCACATTTTTTTATTCTATAATGTTCTTCTCTTTCCATTCTCTTTTAGTTTCTCCTTCAGCTCCTTGCTCCTCATTCTTTTCCTCCATCCTGTAGAGTCAATCTTTAAAGCAGTTTCTGAGTTCCTTCTCCGGTCCAAGGAATTACAACTTTAATGTCACAGCTTCTAAGGCAAACTTCCATTAACTATTAACAGAGGAGGGTTAAAGCAACAGTGGTTTTTCGCTTTCTCTTCCCGTTGAGCTTAGAGCTCACCAATAAACACACGAGGAGGGTATGTATGGGATAGTTGTGTAGGAAGAAGAATGGACACAGGATGGGGAGAATGGGGAGTATGTAAAGGAATTGCTGCATAGAACATCGCGAATGATTCTAAGAGGAGAGGTCATGCGGAAGATATCCTTCAAGAGAGTTTATTAAGGAAGGACTGTTGAAGGTCGAGTGAAGGGATTGGAGGATTGTTGGGTTGGGGATTAGAGGATTGGAGGGTCAGAGGATTGGGGTCATGGAAAGGGTGTTATGCACGGGGCTGAGGAATAGGAACGCAAGGGGGTCGGATAACAGAGGCATGGACTGTGAACGAGGTTGGTTTAAGAGCGAGTGAAGGACGAGTTCTTGTGAGGGAGTGTTTATAACAGGGACAGTGGAACGGTCATGGGGACTCGGAATGGAAATTACATATAAAAAAATTACTGAAGAGCTTTCATATGCCTGTGTAGTTGGGAAGATAGATCCAGGTAAATCTGTTGTGAGTGGTAAGCCTCACCGAAATACAAGGTACGCCACTGACGCTTCTGTAGAGCTGTATATCAGAACGAGAGAGAATACAATTAAAACAAGGCAGTAGAGAGAGACACCCTAAACGTATTCCTTAAAACAAAACTAATACATGAACACAATCTAAGTAGGACCACACACACAGGGCTAAAAAAAACACATGACCAGAGAAAGGGAGATTCTCAGTAGAACATATATATATGCTGGAGTAACGTAAAATCAATATAGGATTCAATGCTATAAACGTTGATCTGATATTAAATCATTGTCGTTTACCTAGCAATGCCCCGGGGGAGGGTAAGGAAGTGAGGTTCTGAGGTGATCAGCCGTACTGTGTCAAGGTGTGGGGTGATAGTGTGAATGGGGGCGCGCACATCTCGGATTTCTAATGGGTCAGGAGACATGAATGTTGGACATAAGAGGGATGGTAACCACAACCGCGCGAGCACAAACGGCACCACTGCTTACAAATGACAGTTTGGTCTGGTTTACGATTAATGAGTAAATATGTATAGAAGCAAACGCAAATACAAAGGCGCTACAACTACAAAGGTGTATATGGATCTGAGAATTTACATTTCTCGGGTATCAGTAACTTTTACATGTATCAGTAACTTTTACATGTATCAGTAACTTTTACATGTATCAGTAACTTTTACTGGTATCAGTAACTTTTACATGTATCAGTAACTTTTACATGTATCAGTAACTTTTACATGTATCAGTAACTTTTACTGGTATCAGTAACTTTTACATGTATCAGTAACTTTTACATGTATCAGTAACTTTTACATGTATCAGTAACTTTTACTGGTATCAGTAACTTTTACTGGTATCAGTAACTTTTACATGTATCAGTAACTTTTACAGATATCAGTAACTTTTACATGTATCAGTAACTTTTACAGATATCAGTAACTTTTACATGTATCAGTAACTTTTACAGATATCAGTAACTTTTAGAGGTATCAGTAACTTTTACAGGTATCAGTAACTTTTACAGATATCAGTAAATTTTACAGGTATCAGTAACTTTTACAAGTATCATTGACTTTCAAAAGTGTTTCGACAAAATTCCTATCTGTCAAACGTTAAAAGCCAGTCTGTGTCGGCCCAAGTGAACTTCTTTAAGAAATATCGGCATTTACAGAGACCCCCCTCCCCCCTCCCTCTCCAGTGTGATTTTCAAAAAGTAAAGTCTTAAATATTTGCTTCCCATAGAGTTGTTCAGCAATTACTGTGTTTCGTAATAATACATTTTCTGAGAGGGGAAGAAATGGGAGTAAGAGGGCTGAAAGAGGGAATGGGGACAAGAAGAGGGGAGAAGAGCGGAAGGTGGAAAGGGAAGATAACATGGAAGAGGAGGGGGATGAGAGCAGGGAGAAGGGAGGGGTGAAGGGCCCCGGGCACAGCCGGGTACTCCTTCTTGTATATTCATATAACTAACATATTATCTACTTTAATCTCTTCATGTAATCGTTGACTGAGGTCAAATATTATATAAACCTTCCAGTGTAATATTATGATGAATCTGTCGTTAAATAACTATACACGTTGATCGAACAATTTAAACCACAAACACGACAACATATTTACACCAAGAGTCCGTAAAATAAAGATGCTACTATTCCCTGTCTAAAATGTTTTTCTATTGTTTTTACTTCATGATAAAACTACGCTTCTCCTCCATGATATATCCATGAGATGAGCGGTAGTATATATATGTATCCGGGCGCCTGACAGCTGAGTGGACAGCGCTTCGGATTCGCAGTCCTAAGGTTCCGGGTTCGATCCCCGGTGGAGGCGGAGACAAATGGGCAAAAAAGTTTCTTTCACCTATATGCCCCTATTCGCCTAGCAGTAAATAGGTACCTGGGAGTTAGAGAGCTGCTACGGGCTGTTTCCTGGGTGTGTGTAACAAAAAGGAGCCCTGGTCGAGGACCGGGCCGCGAAGACGCTAAGGCCCGAAATCGTCTCAAGATAACCTCAAGATGAGAAGATAGTATAAAAGTTGCAAATACACACACACGAGACGGCAGCCGTCTTCACCAGGACGCTCACACTCACCCACCATCACGTGGGGCAGTGAAGGTGAATGTTGCCTCGAGGAACACAACCAGTGGGGGGAGAGAGAGAGCACCATGAACAGTACATCCATCAGAATTAACTAAACATTACACGTACAAGCTGTACATCCATCAGTACTAACTGAACATCCACCAGTAACAGTACATCCATCAGTTCTAACTGTACATCCATCAGTTCTAACTGTACATCCATCAGAACTAACTGTACATCCATCAGAACTAACTGTACATCCATCAGTTCTAACTGTACATCCATCAGAACTAACTGTACATCCATCAGTACTAAGTGAACATCCACCAGTAACTATACATCCAACAGTCACTGTACATCCAACAGTACTAACTACATCCACTAGTGGACCAACTACTAAATGTACATCCATCACATCATTACACCATGATGAACATCGATAACAATGACGGGAGAGGTAAGTCCTTCCAGTTGGTGAGGTCTATACGAACTCCAAGTTGGTAATGGACGTTTAAGCAATCATTGTTACCCACCCCATCTGCACGCTCCGCGCCCCTTGGAATTCCTCTCTAATGAGACGCTGTCTTCTTTCAGTATAAAAGTGACTCCAGGGGAACCCTTCCCCTCCGCTGATCCAATCATCATCATTGTCGTCATTAGAACGTTCAACGAGTCATGAAAATTGTATCCTTACAATAAACGCTGATATTATTGATCGCCTTTAAATATGGCTTGAAGGTTGGCAATATAAATATGTCTTTCCATATTCCCGTGGCTTGTAAAAGCAACAAAAACAATATTATGGGTTGGACACACCCAACTCTTAAAAACTTTTACTATAGCTGAAAAAAATTCATTCTGCATACTAAGGTCTTGAGTAGAACACGAGATCCTACGGCAATGATCATACAAGTACTGGGAAAAACAGGTCTACTGCAAATGTGGGCTGGTGAGAGAAGGGTTCGAGGCGTCTCTCTGGAAGAGACGGAAAACCGTGAAATCGTGCTTCTTGAAGTATGGTATTGTTGATGCGAGCGAAGGAAAACATCCAAAATATTAAAAACTTATTAGTAATTATTTACAAAGTCAAATTAATCGAATTAGCGATAACCTGAGTAATCACTATTTAAAACGGCGACTAAGGAGTGGAAATAAAAATAAAAGGGAAAGGGTGTACTGGAAGAGAAATTAAATCAACCATTTAAAAGAAAGAGAATGAATATCAATTAAATTAGAAAGAAAACATTTTGCAATGAATATCGTTCAAGTTTTTAAAAGGAAAAAATGGCCGTTATGGGACGCAGCTCCTGGTGGTGGTGGTGACGATACTGAAGGAGTAAGATGGCTGAGTCAGAGGACGCAGCTGGCTGGTGGTGACGATACTGAAGGAGTAAGATGGCTGAGTCAGAGGACGCAGCTGGCTGGTGGTGACGATACTGAAGGAGTAAGATGGCTGAGTCAGAGGACGCAGCTGGCTGGTGGTGACGATACTGAAGGAGTAAGATGGCTGAGTCAGAGGACGCAGACGGCTGGTGGTGGTGGAGACTAAGGAGTAAGATGGCTGAGTCAGAGGACGCAGACGGCTGGTGGTGACGATACTGAAGGAGTAAGATGGCTGAGTCAGAGGACGCAGACGGCTGGTGGTGGTGGAGACTAAGGAGTAAGATGGCTGAGTCAGAGGACGCAGACGGCTGGTGGTGACGATACTGAAGGAGTAAGATGGCTGAGTCAGAGGACGCAGACGGCTGGTGGTGGAGACGCCGCAGTCTGATGATCTTGCGTGAAGAGGAGCGCAAGACAGTAGACAGTAAGAAATATCAAAGCATTTATAATTGCAAACTTATGAAATCTGAATAATTGCAATTAGCTGAGTGTACTATAGTCCGTAACGCATATTGAAAAGAAAGAAATACGAAGAAATTGTAAGAAGTTTTGTATTAGATTAGTTTATAATGCAGTATCTTGCTGTTGTGTAATAGAGTACTTTATGATACATGATCTTGTTGCTGTATAACAGAGTACTTTAAAGAAGTGGTGTAATAATAGCAGTATCATACCGCTCTATAATGAGTAACTTTATAATGTAGTATCTTGCCACTGCAAAGAGGAGCTTTATAATGCAGTATAGATATGCAAATACTTAGTCAAAATAATTTTATTATTATACATACTAACTTCAGGTCAGCTCTGTTTCGTCTGGTGATCTGGAGCTTATGTTTCTCCTGACATAGAGCTTAATTTCGTCTGATTTGGTGGTAAATTTCCTCTGACCTGGAGTTAAAGTTTCGACAGACCTGGTGCTTAGTTTCCTCTGACCTGGAGCTCAAGTTTCCTCTGACCTGGAGCTTAAGTTTCCTCTGACCTGGAGCTTAAGTTTCCTCTTACCTGGAGCTTAAGTTTCCTCTGACCTGGAGCTTAAGTTTCTTAAGGGAAAGTGTTATCCAGATCGTAAATTCATGACTTCAGGTCATGGATTTTAACACGAAGCGTTGTGTAAATTATTCTACTTGTCCTCTCATCTAACACGTTTTCCAATTATAATTTAACAAATTCTTCAAAACAGGAACGGATTAGGAAAGATTTATGCACCGTAACAGTGCGGTTTTTTGGGGCAAGGGCCTTCGATCGGTTGGCATTGTACGTTTCTAATTAGGTAAAAAAGTTGCAATTTTTACGGAGAGGCAAATCTATAGGACAGTCAGAATTATAACCCTTGTAATAATTTATATTGCATTATAGTAATCTGAAAAGGAAGTCTTACCCACCCGCAACCCGGATATACGGATCACACTTCCACTATCACTGACTAGGATAGTGGACTGAGAGGTGTACCCCGCCCGTGTATATACACAAAGTTTACTTTCATCCTGGACTGCGTTGGGAACTAGAGTAAAGATGCTGGTTGGTCAGTAAGCTACTGTGGTTGCCTTAATAATCTTCCAGAGGTTGATAGGCATCAAGCCCAACACTTAGAGCTCCTACAGCACATATATAGCTTGATGTGTTGGCAACGCTCCTCCTCCCATCTCTTTTATAAAGTAATCGAGCTAACGAGATAAGTTTGTCTTCAACGCACAAAGGCCATTATTCCAGCCGACGGTGGAGTATATCACGGGTTCAGATAATCCTCAAACGGCTCATGACCATTCCAACCGACATACACTTGGAATTTATCGCTCCAAACAATACATTAACTCGGAACCGCCCAAAATATGTTCGGTTAAAAATTGTGCATAGTTAGGAACGTGTTGGTGGTGCGCTGGCTGAGACGAATGCCAGTCTCCTAAGTTGAGCAATGGTCCACAAATTACTTGGGGGGAAGTTTGCCTTTCATCTTGGCAGCCCTGTCGCTTCATGCCGCCTGTTGGAGGAGGAGGAGGAGGAGGAGGAGGAGGAGGAGGAGGAGGAGGAGGAGGCGGAGGAGGAGGAGGAGGAGGAGGAGGAGGAGGAGGAGGAGGAGGAGGAGGAGGAGGGAGGGGGGGGGAAAGGAAAAAGAAGAAAAGGGGAAGGAGAAAAAGCAGGAAGAATAAAACGTGGAGAAGAATAAGCAGGAGAAAGAGAAGGAGAAGATGAAGAAAGAGGAGTGAGAGGTGGAAGTGACCGACAAGCTGGTGCAGACATTTCACCTACAATGCTTCCTTTCACTTGTGGTGAATATTCAGAGCAAACGGGATTTGGAGCAACACATTTTTCACGAGGAATAAGTTTACAACAACATTACCGGTGTTAAATTATTTAGGTCTGTATTTCATTCCTTGTGTCAGAAATGAACTTAGTTCTGGGAATATCTACAATGATACAACGTGATGTTATGTGTGTATTTACTGTTTGTATTTACCAGCTGCTAATTCCTGGAGTCCGTCTTTTTAATCATCGATATGACCTAATTATTTGGGTCATATCTACTACATATATATATTTATATTTCACGCACACACCCATCCCCAGGATGCTGCGTGTAGCAAGTGTCCGATGAACAAGTGCTAGGTGACCAGGAGCATTATGTGAAAAAAACTCTGCCCATTTGTTTCTGTCACGACCTGGAATCGAACCCGGGCCCTTAGGACGACTCCAAAGTGATGCCCAGTAGGCTGAGTGAGAGAGAGAGAGAGAGATATTGTGCGTATGTGTGTGTGTGTATGTGTATGTGTGTGTGTGTATTTGTGTGTGCGTATGTTTGTGTGTATATGTGTGTGTATGTGTGTGGGTATGTGTATTCACCTAGTTGTGCTTACGGGGGTTGAGCTCTGCTCTTTCGGCCCTTCTCTCAACTGTCAGTCAACTGTTTCTACTACTATTTTTTTTCACCCCCCCCCTTCCCAGGAAGCAGCCCGTGACAGCTGACTAACTCCCAAGTACCTATTTACTGCTAGGTAACAGGGGCATAGGGTGAAACAAGCTCTGCCCATCGTTTCTCGCCGGCGCCCGGGATCGAACCCGGGACCACAGGATCACGTGCCCAGCGTGCTGTCCGCTCGGCCGGCCGGCTGTGTGTGTGTGTGTCCTCGTACGCGCGCGCGAATAAGTTAGAAAACACGTGACATTAAATATGGAATAAAAACATACAAACACATCCTTTTCTGGGTAAATAGAAACAATTATTTTTATCCTAACGCATAAGAAACGCATATCGTACAAATTCATTAATCATTCAATTATCACAATAAAAGCAGCGTATACGCATTTACACACTGAGGCAGGCGCATGTTCCTGTCCTTGCTGTGTTTGCTCCAGACAAATATATCCTCTTTTTAATTAGCTAAATAAGAAAAAGAATCTATTTAGCATTGAAGACAGAGTCGGAATGTCAGAGCCAACAGAGTTGAAGGCACTCAGGCTGACTGTTGACAAGTGAATATATGAGTGGAAGACAAACGCCGCTTGCTCTGACGATTTGGTATGCGTCAAATTGTAAGTGCTTTTCTCAAACCAGAAGCGTTCGAACCTCTCATCTCTGGAGGCGTATAATGATGAGTAAAAATAAAATAAAAAAATTATGGTGTTTCTAATGTTGCTCGAGCATCATAATTTTAACGGCATGGTCGTCCGAGTTAAAAATTACAGTACATTGTGGGAATAGATTGAAAAAGCCAGACAATTAACTCATCAGACATTTTGGGCTTCAGAAGAAATTAGATTACTTTTTTTTCTATTATTCTCTGACATAATTGCTCGAAAGAAAGACAGCTGCAGTTGGCAAAATATTTTCCTTATTTTGTATCGTGGACGTAATACAGGCTACTCTAAAATAGGTTTATTTTGAAAGAGTCAGTGAACAGTCAGTAATTTAACCTGTGAAAGAGTTAAAATATTGTATTTTCCGTGAATTGCACAATGTAGTGACTGTCTTGCTGGACACTTAACAACATAAGAATAAAAGATGCTGCAGAAAGCCTATTGGCCAATGCGAGGCAGCTTTTTATTGATATCTTTTCAAACTCATATGTCTAACCTTCGTTTGAAACACTCCAGCGATCCCCCCGTCTATTACGTTGCCAGGTAACATGTTTTTTCTGAATCTAAACTTATCCAATTGATATGCATTGTTTCGTGTTAATATATTGGATTCCTTACTAATACCAACTTTGTTATTTACTTTCATCCATTTGTATTCTTCAGCCATAACTCCTAAGCCTTCTTGAGACTGTCAATTAGGCTCGGTTAATCTCTTCATAAGAAAAATGTCTAATTCCTGGGATTAAGTTTGTCACCATCCTCTGTATACGTTTAAGTGAGTTTATGTCCATTCCATAGTTCAGTGTTTAAATTTGAACTGCATAATTAAGATGCAGCTTGATTATTGATTGTCCCAACAAGGACAAGACAAATCTGAACAATAACGTTAGATGTCTTATTGCATAAGCTTCTATAGTGAATCCAAGTATACTATTCACCTTATTCCGCACCATTTCACCAAACTTTGATTCTACTATGAATGTTTTACAAAAAATCACATTTTAACATTATTCTAGGCAGTTGGATGACTGTCACCTCTTATGTGTTTGAACAATGCATTTAGAACATATGCATATGAATACCAGTTTGAACGCTACAAATATTAGACTATAATCATCCAGCTGATTGGAATGATGTTACAATAGTGGCCTTTTGCAAACCATTCACGGAGAAACATATTTTAAACATTAGCTATCAATTGTTAAACACCCATATATTGTTAGCATAAGTGCAGGAACAGATGAAGGATGAAGTAATGTGTTTTATCACTCGAAGATGGCGGAGTAAAACCTGGTGTTACCTAGCTGTTGATATTTAGCTTGAGGGATTGTAGATTGTGTGGGGCTACACGTGTGTACTGGCTGACGCCTAGCTACTTCACAGTACAGCTGAGAGTGGTGGCACTGCCACCTTCAGGGAGACACAGAAAACTAGATAAAACTAAAAAAAACAGATAGGTACAGGAACCTAGAACATTGTTATAGGTTCGTGCCAATATGCTCTGAGATCCCTGGGGTAAATGTGTATTTAAGTTATAAAAGAGGTGGGTGAGGAACTAATTAGGCAAACTTAAGACTCAAGACTGGCCAGTTTCCTGTTCCAGTGCCTCAGTGTCAAGATCCAGAGAGGTGACGCTAGCTGTATCTTGGTCTCACCTCCGAAGAGCTGGATGACGTCTTCGAAGTGATTGTTATGTGTGTGTATGTTTTCTGTAAACTCTAACACACAAAATAATGAAATTAATAAATAACTGAATCACATTGTATAAAATAAAGGTAGAGGTGGTAGGAGAATAAAATTCTCAGGTGTTCAGGAAGAATCAACAAGATCTTCTATGAATACCCTTTATTCTCTTCTCTGAGACTATGGGTCCCTACACTTGCACCAGAGGTGGTACCCCTATATATATATATATATATATATATATATATATATATATATATATATATATATATATATATATATATATATATATATATATATAGAAATAAAAAAAATATATATATAAAAAAAAAAATATATATATATATATATATATATATATATATATATATATATATATATATATATATATATATATATATATATATACATGTGTGTGTGTGTGTAAAACGTGCCTCCTCTTAACACTTCTTATTAACCCAAAATTTTGAGGCTCGATAGCCCCGGAGAAGAAAGTTAAATAAATAACAATATGCATAAAACGTACATATTTCTTTTAAATTTGTACTAGTTTTCTCCTACTATCTCTCTTGTAACATTTATAAATATAACTAACAGAAGATTTGAATTAAATATTGCGTGACAATAACATAAAACAATTACGACCATTGACGTCTCACACCGATAACTGGAAAAAATATCTTCCAGAAACACCTGTGCACTAATTAGTGAGGTCAATTGCCGCACTCAACTTTCATCCTTAAAAATTACATTCACAATAAAATGAATGTAACAATCTAATGTCAATGCGTTGCAGGAGGGTTGAACTATTGGTCATGGAAATGCCACGGCGTCATAGCCATGAGGACGAGTTTCGACACAATATACTGGAATCAGAAAGCTTGACTCGCTTGACACATCAATAATCACCACCACCATACACATCAACTGGTTGGATCACCAATAATTAACAACACAGTAGGCGAATTATGTACTCACCTAGTTGTGCTTGCGAGTGTTGAGCTCTGGCTCTTTGGTCCTGCCTCTCAACTGTCAATCAACTGGTGAATATGTGTAAGTGTGTATGTGTGTTTAAATTTTATTGAGATGAAGAATTGCAAACTATAGCAACAGCTGCAGCCCACAGACTATACAGATATTTTTACACGACACATGATGACTCCACTAACTCCCACGAGTTAATATTTCAGTAGGCAGTGTGTGGTAACTGTTATTGCTCATTTGATCCCTGAAGTTAACACATCAATTATGATATTAACCATAAAAATATGTTAACTTGTAGAATAACAAATATAGTCTTCCTTTTTTGGATGTCTATCGGTGAGGTGCGGGGGAAATATACTAATATAGGGGAAATGGGGAAAAAAAGGTTGACTGGTAGGAACAGCAGGAAAATTTAAGAGCTGAAGAAAGGAATTTTGGGATTAGGTGGAGATCTTCGTTGTCCGACTGTGTTAAGCTGTGACATGGCTCAGGGGTGGGGAGGTGGTGGTATGGGGAGGGTGGGGAGATGGTGGTATGGGGAGGGTGGGGAGATGGTGGTATGGGGAGGGTGGGGAGATGGTGGTATGGGGAGGGTGGAGAGATGGTGGTATGGGGAGGGTGGGGAGATGGTGGTATGGGGAGGTGGGGAGATGGTAGTATGGGGAGGGTGGGGAGATGGTGGTATGGGGAGGTGGGGAGATGGTAGTATGGGGAGGGTGGGGAGATGGTGGTATGGGGAGGGTGGAGAGATGGTGGTATGGGGAGGGTGGGGAGATGGTGGTATGGGGAGGGAGGGGAGATGGTGGTATGGATGAAAAGGAAAAGTGTTATGGGGAGAAAGTTAGAGATAAGGGAGCTGTCAGCGGCCAACGAGAAGTAACAGAAGAGAAGTGAGGACTGATGTTATTATGGGAGGGCGATGACTGGGAGTTAGGATGACGGAGGGGTTACTATGAGAGAGGACTGTGAGGGGGAGATGAGGGAGAGGTTACTTGAGCGTGTGAGGATTTAGTGGGCGAAAGAGTATAGTGAAGAATATAAGACAAAGTTAACAGGACAGGTGTCAGAAGAATGGAAGGAGAGAAAGAATATTAGGCGTAGAAGGGGAGACAATAAGACATATTAGACCTGGAAAAGGGGGAAAAATATAGTGGAAGGAATATTAGGCCTGAGGAATAGGGGAGAGTAAAGGGGAGTAAAATTAGGCCTAAGAGAAGAGGAGAGTAGTCGATAAAGTTAGACTCTCTCTATATGTGAATAATAACTCACATAAAAATTATAATGTTTAAATAATTAGCCATGACAGCGCCTGACAGCTGGGTGGACAGCGCTTCGGATCCGTAGTCCTGAGGTTCCGGGTTCGATTCCCGGTGGAGGTGGAGACAAATGGGCAAAAAGTTTCTTTCACCCCTGATGCCCCTGTTATCTAGCAGTAAATAGGTACCTGGGAGTTAGACAGCTGCTACGGGCTGCTTCCTAGGGGGTGTGTAACAAAAAGGAGATCTGGTCAAGGACCGGGCCGTGGGGACGCTAAGCCCCGAAATTATCTCAAGATAACCTCAAGAAGATGACTTCTCATCGCGAAGAAACTTACTGACATTTGTGATCAAGTTCTCCAACATTTCAATCTATTTTATTCTCCTGCCACAAATGACATTCTTATAATAATTTTAGTGCCATTACGTCGTTACTGTTCAGTTGCCAAGTATCTACAGACCTGCATAACAGGAAGTGCTGTTATACACATCGTTGCAACAATCTCTATCGGGATCACCAGCATATACGGTGCCTCAAGATAGCCCTGCAATGAGCAAAGAAAGCACAGCGATGCCTCATGATAGCAATGTGATGCCTCAATATAGCCCACGATGCCTCTGGACAGCCCCGTGATGTCTCAAGATAACGATGTGATGCACCAGGATAGCCCCACGATGCTTCAAGATAGCAATGTGATGCACCAAGATAGCCCCACGATACCTCTGGACAGCCCCGAGATGTCTCAAGATAGCAATGTGATGCACCAAGATAGCCCCATGATGCCGCAAGATAGCAATGTGATACACCAAGATAGCCCCACGATGCCTCAAGATAGCAAAGTGACGCACCATGATAGCCCCACGATGCCTCAAGATAGCAATGTGATGCACCAAGATAGCCCCACGATGCCTCAAAATAGCAATGTGATGCACCAAGATAGCCCCACGATGCCTCAAGATAGTCCCATGATGTATAATAGCCTTTCTTTACTACAATCTCTACTGCTATATCTAATACCAGCGGTATATTCTTGAGTTTTTCTGCCTTCGCCCTGCAATATCATTCTCACACAGGATTCCCTGAGTCAACATTCCGCTAGGACTTTATCTCTGTCCTCCTGAGGTCCCTTTGTGATGGGATATGACGGCTTTAACTTCCCCGCGTGAATGCTGGTGGCTGCTCGCAACATTTTACTCTATGGAATATGTTTCTCATGGTTGTAGGTGATTTCTTGCCCGATATATATACTTAACATAAGGATAAACATGTTTTTGAGTGAGTATTTAATTTTGAATTTAGTGTAAATAATCATGTGTGTGTATATGTGTACTAAAGCCTATCAAACTTTCTTTTTCATTATACCATTCGCTGACAATAGTAAGATAAATGTCTGGTACATTCACTAACTGCAATAAGCAAGGTGGAAAACGTGGCTAAAATATGTTAGTATATAATTTTAAATAAAAAAGCATTTACTAATTTCTTGAAAATTTAAATTGTCAGTTTTTAATATTCTTGAACATTTCAAGTGATCTGAAAATTCTTGAATATTTTCATAGTCCATCAGATATTGATATTAATGCAGGAGGTTAGTGGCGTTGATGTGTGTTTGTGCAGGAGGTTAGTGGCGTTGATGTGTGTTTGTGCAGGAGGATAGTGGCGTTGATGTGTGCTGGTGCAGGTTAGTGGCGTTGATGTGTGTTTGTGCAGGAGGATAGTGGCGTTGATGTGTGCTGGTGCAGGTTAGTGGCGTTGATGTGTGTTTGTGCAGGAGGTTAGTGGCGTTGATGTGTTTGTGCAGGAGGTTAGTGGCGTTGATGTGTTTGTGCAGGAGGTTAGTGGCGTTGATGTGTTTGTGCAGGAGGTTAGTGGCGTTGATGTGTTTGTGCAGGAGGTTAGTGGCGTGGATGTGTTTGTGCAGGAGGCTAGTGGCGTTGATGTGTTTGTGCAGGAGGTTAGTGGCGTTGATGTGTTTGTGCAGGAGGTTAGTGGCGTGGATGTGTTTGTGCAGGAGGTTAGTGGCGTGGATGTGTTTGTGCAGGTTAGTGGCGTGGATGTGTTTGTGCAGGTTAGTGGCGTGGATGTGTTTGTGCAGGTTAGTGGCATTGATGTGTTTGTGCAGGAAGTTAGTGGCGTGGATGTGTTTGTGCAGGTTAGTGGAGTGGATGTGTTTGTGCAGGAGGTTAGTGGCGTGGATGTGTTTGTGCAGGAGGTTAGTGGCGTTGATGTGTTTGTGCAGGAGGTTAGTGGCGTTGATGTGTTTGTGCAGGAGGTTAGTGGCGTGGATGTGTTTGTGCAGGAGGCTAGTGGCGTGGATGTGTTTGTGCAGGTTAGTGGCGTGGACGTGTTTGTGCAGGAGGTTAGTGGCGTGGATGTGTTTGTGCAGGAGGTTAGTGGCGTGGACGTGTTTGTGCAGGAGGGTAGTGGCGTGGACGTGTTTGTGCAGGAGGGTAGTGGCGTGGACGTGTTTGTGCAGGAGGTTAGTGGCGTGGATGTGTTTGTGCAGGAGGTTAGTGGCGTGGATGTGTTTGTGCAGGTTAGTGGCGTTGATGTGTTTGTGCAGGTTAGTGGCGTTGATGTGTTTGTGCAGGAGGTTAGTGGCGTGGATGTGTTTGTGCAGGAGGTTAGTGGCGTGGATGTGTTTGTGCAGGTTAGTGGCGTTGATGTGTTTGTGCAGGAGGTTAGTGGCGTGGATGTGTTTGTGCAGGAGGTTAGTGGCGTGGACGTGTTTGTGCAGGAGGGTAGTGGCGTGGACGTGTTTGTGCAGGAGGGTAGTGGCGTGGACGTGTTTGTGCAGGAGGTTAGTGGCGTGGATGTGTTTGTGCAGGAGGCTAGTGGCGTTGATGTGTTTGTGCAGGAGGTTAGTGGCGTGGATGTGTTTGTGCAGGAGGCTAGTGGCGTGGATGTGTTTGTGCAGGAGGGTAGTGGCGTTGATGTGTGTTTGTGCAGGAGGTTAGTGGCGTGGATGTGTTTGTGCAGGAGGTTAGTGGCGTGGATGTGTTTGTGCAGGAGGTTAGTGGCGTGGATGTGTTTGTGCAGGAGGTTAGTGGCGTGGATGTGTTTGTGCAGGAGGCTAGTGGCGTGGATGTGTTTGTGCAGGAGGTTAGTGGCGTGGATGTGTTTGTGCAGGAGGTTAGTGGCGTGGATGTGTTTGTGCAGGAGGCTAGTGGCGTGGATGTGTTTGTGCAGGAGGCTAGTGGCGTGGATGTGTTTGTGCAGGAGGTTAGTGGCGTGGATGTGTTTGTGCAGGAGGCTAGTGGCGTGGATGTGTTTGTGCAGGAGGCTAGTGGCGTGGATGTGTTTGTGCAGGAGGTTAGTGGCGTGGATGTGTTTGTGCAGGAGGTTAGTGGCGTGGATGTGTTTGTGCAGGAGGCTAGTGGCGTTTATGCTTGTGAAAGAGAGATGTGTCGTTGATGCACGTCTCTTGAAGAATTTGCATGTTTCGTATGTTAAATGGGTTACGGATTTTTTTCATCTATGTCCGTGAAATAAAACTGTATTCATGAACAATTTTCCCCTTGAGCATGATGACCATTTACGGTAAAGCAGAACAAGTCAGATGAACTGTATAATCTCACTAGAGATGATGTGTATGAATGTGGAGTGTTGGAAGGTTTGTATGTTTTTCTTGAATGTTTTCTTTGACTTCCAGTTCATCAGAGTTCGATTCCTGGGCAAAAGTTAGACGTTTAGGAATTTGTTCTTACACCCGCTTCTACAGTTCACCTAGCAGTAAATAGGTACCCGCCAGTTAGGAGACTTGTGGGTTGCATCCTGGAAAAAATCGGTAATTGGCCTAGGGACGACGTCGATAAGTCTAACAACCTTCCTGTCGCCGACAATAGGAAATCGTTAAATTAAATATATCTCATATTTGAGGAGGATTAAGTCGATCTCAAATGTTATTTTGCATTTTATATTTTGGATATCTTTTTTTTTTGTAAACAAAAATTATTTCAATATATCAACTAGCATTCATTTATGTTCATTAAATCAGGCTTGTATACGTCACAAATAATAATAATAACAATAATAATAATAATAATAATAATATATTATTAATCACAATAATCTTCGTTATAAGAGGCGTTGTCGTCCACTATCTCTAAATTAAGTTAATTTTCTCACACTTCAAAACGGATAAAAGATACTAACCCAACAACTCCAAGGTTCACAATCTGAAATTCTCAAATAGTCACTTAATCAAAATATTAATAATAATAATTACATTAAATTTAGACCCGTCAGTCACAGGCGCAGGCGAACCTTAAATTCTTCAAAGATATAAATGTTTGTTGCCACTGTGTAGCTGTCCAGCTTCTGGCCATGTAAGAATGAGCGCCTGGTTCAGTGCCTTCCGGCCACAGGACCAAGAAGGCAAACACAAAGCTCAAAACGGGCCTTTCATACCCCCCTCCAGAAAACCTCAGGCTGCTCGACTCACTTAACTCGTTCCTACTTGCTCTTAGAAAATACCTAGGAGAACTAGATTTAATTTCCTTGCCAGTGCATTTGCAATGAACAAGATAAATACACAAAGCTGTGTTTACTTTTCAAAAAGTGCAGAAATGTGTATTACTTGGAATGTGCGCTCCTGATGAAAGGTAGTGAGGGACAACACGGAGCACCTGCTTTGTTTAAGACAAAACATGACATTGTTTTGTTTAAGCGAAGCAAGACGTGGCTTTAAGTTAAAACAAACTTGTTTCGATTAAGATAAAAAATGCGTTGTTTTGTTTCCGATAAAATAAGACCTTGTTTATTACCTTAAAACATGACGTTGCTTTGTTATACAACAAACAATACGTTGCTTTAAGAAAAAATCAATACTCTTTCTCTTATACGCTCAGGTAATATATATATATATATATATATATATATATATATATATATATATATATATATATATATATATATATATATATATATATAAAGAGAAATTAAGACTAACTTGAAATGTGTGTTTTTATTATTTGTCCTTGCAAAATCAAGCTATTAGCCCTTGGACCTTGCCTTTCTAACGTATCTATTTATTCCTCTATTATGTCTACTGCATATATTGCTAACACACATACACACATTCCCAGGAAGCAGCTCGTAACCGGTGTCTAACTCCCAGGTACCTATTTACTGCTAGGTGAACAGACACATCAGGGTGAAAGAAACCCTGCCCTTTTTTTCGCCTCCACCGGGAATCGAATCCGGGACCTCAGCATTACGAATCCGAAGCGCTGTCCATTCAGCTGTCAGGCTCCCTGTATGAACAAGTTCTGTATGAACAGACTGTATGAACAAGTTCTGTATGAACAGACTGTATGAACAAGTTCTGTATGAACAGACTGTATGAACAAGTTCTGTATGAACAGACTGTATGAACAAGTTCCAACACTCTCATGCCAAATACGATGGCATTCTTTTAAACCATTCTTGGGATATTAAAAAAAAACTTGCAAAGATTTTGATCCTGAAAAATATTTTGTTCATGTTTAATTTCAAATTCGGAATATCGATAATATTTTCTGGAATTAGAAAATGTGTTATAAGCGTGTAGTTAAGTATATTCGTTGATGCATTATTTGGCAGACACAGTCGAGTTAAATTTAAAACTGGTCAAAAACCTGCCAGAAATCTTAAATTTAAATGAAAAAAAAGCCTTTCACGATGCTGCATAAGTGTCACAAGTTTCAAGTCAGTACGAGGAAGCTCTCTCATGAAGCCGCACGATAATCAATGTAACGTAATAAACACGATGCAACTTTATGTTATCCATTACCCTTCAGTACAGAACAATGCAATACAGAAGTGAGTCAAGCCGATAACATGCTACAAAGAATACACGGACTTGTATGAACAAAGTTATACACGATATGGCCAGGAAAAAAGTTGGAGTTATCCTCTTGAAAAGACTTAAGTCTATTTTAATTTTGCCCATAATTATTATGTTAGTAATTTAGGCAATCTAAACAAAGAAAGTACAATCACCACTAACACAACCACAACAACCATACCACTACTAACACTGACACTAACACAACCACAACCACCATACCACTACTAACACTGACACTAACACAACCACAATAACCATACCACCACTAACACTGACACTAACACAACCACAACAACCACACCACCACTAACACTGGCACTAACACAACCACAACAACCATACCACCACTAACACTGACACTAACACAACCACAACAACCATACCACTACTAACACTAACACTAACACAACCACAACCACCATACCACTACTAACACTGGCACTAACACAACCACACCACTACTAACACTGGCACTAACACGACCACAACAACCATACCACCACTAACACAACCACAACAACCATACCACTACTAACACTGGCACTAACACAACCACAACAACCATACCACTACTAACACTGGCACTAACACAACCACAACAACCATACCACCACTAACACAACCACAACAACCATACCACTACTAACACTGGCACTAACACAACCACAACAACCATACCACCACTAACACAACCACAACAACCATACCACTACTAACACTGACACTAACACAACCACAACAACCATACCACTACTAACACTGACACTAACACGACCCTCACAAACGGCCCGTTACAATGCACCAGAACAATGGGATGTACCAGGAAATACACCAACAATAGCATTAACAAACAAAAAAGACACAAAAGCGTCCAAACAAACAGTAGCATGATGACGTGATCAATACTATCAGCAGTTGAGGATCATAAGACCATACATATATAATAGCCAATTTACGGTAATGTCGACCATACAGTCATACAGCCATTACCTTACTCCTAATATTGCCTTCGTATCTAGCGGTCGTTCCCCAATTGTTTGGCTGAAAATAATTATTTTCAACAGTAATGCCACACTGTGGCAGGACAAATGTCTCTTCGGGTATAACTACTGCAGTTTTAGTGTGGGAGGCTTGTTGCACGCCCTTTTAAACTAAAAGTTCATGACATTTCATTCGTTGCAAAGACAATTTGCATGTCTCGCCCCATGCTTAGTCTTCGTGTGAGCTGTGTTGCAAGCTTGTGTCATTTGGCTCTCAATGTGGCTCATCGCGTGTTGCATGTTGCAAACGCTGGTCACACAACCCTCCTCACTGTTGCATACAATACCCATAACTTATCTCATTATACAAAAGAGTTAATACTATATTAAAACATACACTAAACATTACTTTGAATACATACAATACACATTTGCAGATGAGAAACACAGCGGTCATTGTTATGATAGTTCACATCTTGCCTGGATCTAACTACTACATAAGCCAGGTTCACTTAACACAACTCTCAGCGCACCTGCAAAATTACAAATCTAATGTATATCAGCATATATATATACTATGAATACCAGCATTTATACTATGAAAACTGGCATGTATAATATGAATACCAGCATGTATACTATGAAAAACAGCATGTATACTATGAATACCGGAATATATACTACGAATACCAGCATGTATACTATGAATACCAGTATCTATGCTATGTATACCAGCATCTATACTAAGAATACTAGCGTCTATACCAGCATCTATACTAAGAATACTAGCGTCTATACCAGCATCTATACTAAGAATACTAGCGTCTATACCAGCATCTATACTAAGAATACTAGCGTCTATACCAGCATCTATACTAAGAATACTAGCGTCTATACCAGCATCTATACTAAGAATACTAGCGTCTATACCAGCATCTATACTAAGAATACTAGCGTCTATACCAGCATCTATACTAAGAATACTAGCGTCTATACCAGCATCTATACTAAGAATACTAGCGTCTATACCAGCATCTATACTAAGAATACTAGCGTCTATACCAGCATCTATACTAAGAATACTAGCGTCTATACCAGCATCTATACTAAGAATACTAGCGTCTATACCAGCATCTGTACTATGAAACAACGCGGAGCTGCTCCGGGTACCCGGGGCAGACCTTGAATAATGTAAAAACGAAGCATGAATAACTGAAGTTTACATTATATATTTATATTTCTAGCGTTCTCCGTGGCTGTAGAGTATTGCGTAACGGGTAAATATACATGTTAGTGTTAATACACAGCTGTACACAGGCACCAACACCCTCGCTTCTGTACACACACACACACACACACACACACACACACACACACACACACACACACACACACACACACACACACACACACACAGTGTGTTTACAGTGTATGGAAGAACTTAAGAGGAAAAAAGTAGAGGAAATGATGGACCACGTCACATGGAAATGAAAGGAGGCTGAAGCAAGGAGACTGAAGTATTCAGACTGAAGCAAGGAGCCTGAAGCAAGGAGGCAGAAGCAAGGAGACTGAAGCATGGAGACTGAAGCAAAGAGACTGAAGCATGGAGACTGAAGCAAAGAGACTGAAGCAAAGAGACTGAAGCAAGGAGACTTGAAAAGGACAAAGGAAAACGGGAATAGATGCAACGGAGCTAGGAACGAATACATAAATGTAAGAGTATCTGAAAAAAATTACGAGAACGATATTGATATAAAAGAAAATAAACCGAAACTACTACAGTCATATCAGACGGAAATTGACAATGAGAGACCACGTGACAAGACTACGAAAAACAGGACTAAGTACAAAAAGTGAGAGGGAAATCTGCGAGGTACTGAATACTAGTTCCCTTGGAGTATTCGCAATCGCGCCTGAGAAGCTCCCAATAATAGAAGAGGAGACAACCCTATATGAGAGACTGTCATATATAGAGGAAATAAGTGCTATTCATGCCCGTGCCATCTCTTGGGTGGCTTAATCTTCATCAATCAATCAAATGAGATGACAGCAAAGGAAGTAAGAAACAACTAGCATAAGTGGACGAAACTAAAGCTGATAGACCAGACAACGTATCACCGTGTGAATTAAAAGAGACATGTCAGGCCCTCAGCGTACCTCTAGCAAAGATCTTTAATGAGTCACTTACAAAGGAAGAGTTGCCCAGCTGCTGTAAGAAGACAAATGTGGTACCAGTTTTCAATAAAGGAAATAAAGAAAAGGTACTTTCTTACAGACTTGTATCACTGACACTCATCCCCCGCAAAGTATTTGATAGAATAATTAGGTTAAGACTAGTTACTCACGTAAGAGAGATATTAGGTATGTAAACAAACACCAACATGGCTATAGGGAAGGGGAATCATGCTCAGCGAACTTACTGGAGTTGTATAATAAAGTAACAAGAACAAAGCAGGACAGAGAAGGATGGGCAGATTGCATATTCCTGGACTGCCAAAATATCTTTGACATAGTATCTCACTAGGGTAGGCAAACTTGAGAGGCAAGCGGGAGTAAGCGGAAAAGCACAAACATGGTAAGGAATTACCTAACATGAGAGAGTAACAGCAAGGGGCGATAAGTCAAACTGGTGTACAATAACAAATGGAGTACCTCAAGGATTGGTGCTGGAACCAATTCTATTTCTCATACACGTAAATGAGTCTACATGAGTTTAGACATATATGTCGATGTATGCAGATAATGCAAAATTATTGAGAAGAGTTGTAATATACGAGAATTGAAGGATTTTCCAAGTGGACTTTACCAAGTTGCAGAGATGGTCGAGAAATGGCTACTGGAGTTCAAATCGAGCAAGTATAGGGTGACGAAAATGTAAACAGGTGACATGAGACAAAAGGAACAGTACACAATAAAGGGAAACAACGTCCATGTAAACAACCCGAGAAAAAGCTTGCGACACTAGGTTTTTCACTAGGTTCACTAAAAAACAACACTAACCCTAACTCTGGAGGATCATATAAAGGTATAACGTCACCAGCATATTCTACATTAGCAAACGTTTGAACATCATTCAGGAACCTATATAAGGAGGCATTTAGATCGCTGTACACAGTCTACGTGAGACCAGTCTTAGTGTATGCCACCCCATCGTGGAGCCTCCACCTAATTGCAGATGATTGCATCCTCCACCGCATGATTGCTTGCACACGAGGAAACTCGAAAATGTTCAGAAGTTTGCGACGAGGCTCGTCCCACAACTTAGAGGGATGGGATAAGAGGAGAGACTGAAAGAACTAAATCTGACGACCCTTGAAAAAAAAGAAGACTGGTGGGAGACATGGTAGAGCCGTATAAAATACTTTGGCGGATTGGCAGTGTGGACAGGAACTGTTCACAATGAATACCAATGGAACAAGAGGACAAGGGTGGAAGCTTAAGACTCAGATGAATCACTGTGATGTTAGAAAGTTTTAATTTAGCGTAAAAGAAGTGAGAAAATAAAATGAATTAAAGTAGCAGGTTGTTGAAGTAAATTTCATTCATGATCGTAAAAGTAGATATGATAGGGAAAGAGACTAGCTTTCAGAAGCAAAGGGTTTGGTAAAGATGGGAATGGAAGAAAATAAGGGATAAGGATGGAAATTCAGGAAAAGGGATGGGGTGAAGTATGAGTTGGATGAAAAGTGTAGTGGCCTATCCACCTTGGCTTTGACGTGATAATATAGCAGTGAATGTTGCATGTCAGTGATGTGTTGGTATGGCTGCTAAACTGGCAAGAGTGACTGGTGGAGGCTGACTGCTAAGGCAAGCAGGGGGTGGTTCATATGGGGCTGATGGAGGTAGGCTTCACCAAGGGCTCTCGCCCAAGTATCGACATTACCGCATGATTGCTTGCCGCTAAATGTTGTATGATTTTTTCCCTTTAAATTGGTTCTGTGAGGATCCATTCTTCAGGATCCTCAGGTAAATCCTCCAGGATGCGCGGCCTCTGGTTGTCTGGGCTGTGTATGTGTCTCAGGACTTTCTGTTGGAGGGTGAGACAACGAGGTCAATGAGGTCTTTGTACAAAGTCACTTATGGTGTTCTCTAATATTAATAGGCCTTCTGGGCCTAGTGTAGAGTTCTTGCATTCTATACAGTTATTTCCTGGTTAGGTGGTTGAGCCGAACATTCATGGGCTGAATCTTAAGCGCACTGTGAAGTTGGTCCGTTCATACCCTGTCCCTCAAGGATACTTTCGTCGCGAATCTGAGGGCCCTGTTTTGCACCCGTTCCTATGTTGGTTTTGTTAGACAAGCTTAAGGGCGTGTATGGGTAGTCCAAAGCTGGTCTGATGATCGTCTTGTACAGGTGTAATTTGACGTGGGCGGGAGCTTGGTTAAATCTGTATAATCTTGAGAGCGAACTCTTGGCTATTGCAGTAATTTTTCAATGATGTTCTGTGTGGAATTGAGGAGCCGGTTGAAGTTATAGCCAAGAACCATATTGTCATTTTGTAAAGCTATGGGTTGTTCCCTGACACAAAACCCACCCAAACCCAACGTTTTCTATGGAGTATGCCATACAGCCAACAGTCCTTATTCTGATCTTATCCGGGTTGCTGTAATCCGCCATTTTCTCTCCCAATCCTCCGTCAAAGCGAGTTTGGTATTACCCTTACCCCCTACAGTTGCATGATTAGTTATTCTCCCTCCTGGCTTAGATTTAATGATATGTGTCACAACTTCTGCAAATTGAGTGATGATAGAGTCTCTTTATTCAGGTCGTGGGAGGTTGCTGGCAAAGATGTTGAATAGCACAGGGCTCAAATAAGATCCCGGCGGAAGGAGTCAGTGCTTTAGATAACCTGTAGCTAGAAAGACGGGGTCAAAAAGCTAATGTTCGATCCTGTAAGCGCAAATAGGTGAGTACATACACTCACTACGACTATGCCTTGTTAG